>NW_015387904.1:0-1161 GCF_001527695.2 Protobothrops mucrosquamatus | reverse complement strand
CAAGATTGTTGGTCTTGATATTGAGGCTATAGGCACTAAGGAGTGGATGAATTGTTTTTTATAGTGAAAACAGTGGAACAACTTGACTCCAGAAGTTGTGGGTGCTCCAACACTGGAGATTTTAAAGAAGAGATTGGACAACAATCTCTTAGGGTTCCCTGCTTGAGTAGAGGGTTGGACTAGAGGATTTCCAAGGTCCCTTCCAACTTTGTTATTCTATTATGACTATCCTTACCTATATTAATTTATAGTGATATCATTTTTAAAAAATCACTTCTGCCCCTGTAATGAGTGGCATGTGTTGTCCTCAATTTGGGGTCCTCTATCAGAGGCCTGGGAGTTTGGGGGTTCTGTGCAGGATCTTAGCCATTCCTAGGACTGAACTCTTCTGAACAGAGACCCCAGGTGTCATTCCTGGGATCTGTTGGAGCTCCTCTCCCAGTTTAGGGCTCATAGCCCCAAGTATCCCTACTGCTGCTGGGACCACTTTAACCTTGACATTCCATCTCCTCTCCGGTTCCTTCTTCAGGCTATGGTACTTCTCCAGCTTTTCATTTTCCTTCTTCCTGATGTTGCTGACACTTGGCTGTGGTAGCTCTATCATCACTGCTGTCTTCTGGTCCTTGTCTTCTACCATGATGTCTAGCTGATTGGCTTGTACCTACCTGTCTATATGGAGATGATGGGCTATAGGAACAAATCATGCATGAATGAGATAAAAGGTTTTATCTATATGTCTATATCAGTGGTGGGATTCAACTATGTGAACAACCAGTGGATGCTGCTTCCAGATGTCTATTCTGGGCCTGGGCAACAAAATATTAGCTACCGGTTCTGCCGAAGTGGTGCAAACCAGCTGAATCCCACCACTGGTCTATAGCTATAACTATATAGATATAGATACGATATAGATTATAGATATAGATGTAAATATAAATATAGATAATGATGATGATGATGATGATAATGAAGAAGAAGAAGAAGAAGAAGAAGAAGAAGAAGAAGAAGAAGAAGAAGAAGAAGAAGAAGAAGAAGAAGAAGAAGAAGAAGAAGAAGAAGAAGAAGAAGAAGAAGAAGAAGAAGAAGAAGAAGAAGAAGAAGAAGAAGAAGAAGAAGAAGAAGAAGAAGAAGAAGAAGAAGAAGAAGAAGAAGAAGAAGAAG
>NW_015387903.1:203240-205615 GCF_001527695.2 Protobothrops mucrosquamatus | reverse complement strand
TTACGATGTTTAACTTAGCTGTTCTCGGCAGGCGCTCAGACAGGATAGCAGTAAGCTTAAGGGCAGTAAAAGGTCAGTCCCCCGACACTGGTGTATTGCTGTACAAAGAGTTGGAAGGCATCTCCACATGACTTAGCTGTTAAGAGACACCAGAGAGTTATCTCTGAGAACATTAAGGGGAAGGCCCAAGGCTTCATGGCGGAATCCAGGTTTTGTCAGCATGAGTGTTTCCAGCCTATTCTTGGCACCCCAAAGGAACTGAGGCAGCTTCCATCTATTGACCTGATTCACACATGGAACATACAATCATAGGGCTGGAAGGCACCTCGGAGATCTTCTAATCCAGTGGTTCTCAACCTGTGGGTCGGGACCCCATTTGGGGTCGATCGACCATTTCACGGGGGTCGCCAAGCAAGGCTGTCCGCCATTTTTTTTGCCCGCCATTTTTTTTGTCCGCCATTTTTCCCCCCCTTTTCCGGCGGGTGCCTTACCTCCCTTCGGCTGGGCCAGCTGGTGGTCGGCCTGCTCCGTCTCTGCCGCTTGCCAGCTACGCCTCGGCCGGCACAGGGGGCGGAACCACGCATGCGCAGTGCTCCCGGGCAGGGAAAGTCCTCGACTTACGACCGGTTGGGTAGTCCTTGACTTACGCCCAGTTTAGTCCTTGACTTATGCCCGGTTTAGTCCTTGACTTACAACTGGTTTAGTCCTCAACTTACGACCGGTTGGGGTCGCGGCATTAAAAAGGTTGAGACCCACTGTTCTAGTCCAACCCCCTGCTCCAGGTAGGAGACCTTAGACTATCCCTGTCAAATGTTTGTCCAGTCTCTTCTTGAAAACCTCCAGGGATGGAGCAGGCACAATTTCTGAAGGCGATGTTGCATTGATTAATTGTTCTGTCAGGAAATTCCTTTTTAGCTCTAGGTTGGATCTCCCTTTGATGATCCTTCCTTCCTTCCTTCCTTCCTTCCTTCCTTCCTTCCTTCCTTCCTTCCTTCCTTCCTTCCTTCCTTCCTCATAAAAATAAATCATCCTTCCTTCTACATCATAATTTTCCTTCCTTTCCCCCTTCCTTCCTTCCTTCCTTCCTTCCTTCCTTCCTTCCTTCCTTCCTTCCTTCCTTCCTTCCCTCACATTTCTCCCTGCTTTTTAATTATTTTCAAGGTAGTGCACTTATTCCTCAAAATAAATATCCATTAAGATGTTTGCCCTTGAAGATGTCAAGGAATAGAAAACCACAAAGAGGCCTTAAAACTTCTTCTTTTTTTTAAAGAGGATACATTAATGGCACGGCAGGTTCTCTCGTGGAAAAATCACCATTTTTCTAGAGAGGATGAAAAATGCAAAAGGAGAGTCAGACTGCATTTGTCTGCCACGGAGAATTACTCCAGGCAATGGCTTAATAAGACTTCGTCTTGACACCAGAGTCCAAATGGAAAATTAATGAGGCAGCATGATCTATGGATCTTTTTAAATCTCATAACCTAACCGGCTTCCTCCGGAGAATAAAAATGACCCAATCAGATTGATAGCAGCAGAAAGAGCTGAGAGCATTGCTCTTCTTCTTTGGCACCGTGCAGAGATATGGAGATGCTTTTTCTTTTTGGAAGAAACAGTGACCTTCTCAAGTGTGATCTCCTCAGTATGTACCTGTTTTCCTTTTCATTTTAAACGGATGGAACTAGAACAGCAGAATGGGGAAAAAAATCTAGCAACGTCACCCTCAGTCTCAAAATAGCTTCAGTAGAATTAAGAATGTGTCATCTGGAAGCACCGTGTTGTTAAATTCCAGGCCCTTTAATTCATAAAGTTCAGCCTGTTCCTTTCGTCTCCCGTTCTTGATAAGAGCTCATCCTTTTGTGCGCTAGCCTGAGATGACTGCGAGAGGAGATCATCGTGTTGAGGAGATCGTCACGTTGAGATCATCCATCCTCAGAACCATCTTTGAGGATGTTGACTTCCAAATGTGAAGACTTCAGCTCCCATAATCCTCAGCAAAGGCCACACTTGCTAGGAAATTCCTCCTCCTCCTCCTCCTGCTCCTCTTCCTGCTCCTGCTCCTCCTCCACCTCCACCTCCTCCTCTTCCACAAACCTTCTAGCATGGATGATATTACCTAGTTTGGGTAATGAAATCTCTGCAAGAAAGGAACCAAACTCAGAGAGCATTAGGAACCCCACAACTACTACTACTACTACTACTACTACTACTACTACTACTACTACTACTTCTTCTTCTTCTTCTTCTTCTTCTTCTTCTTCTTCTTCTTCTTCTTCTTCTTCTTCTTCTTCTTCTTCTTCTTCTTCTTCTTCTTCTTCTTCTTCTTCTTCTTCTTCTTCTTCTTCTTCTTCTTCTTCTTCTTCTTCTTCTTCTTCTTC
>NW_015387903.1:199395-201958 GCF_001527695.2 Protobothrops mucrosquamatus | reverse complement strand
CTCAAGGAAGCTTCTGTTTTGAGGATGGACCTTACAAGTCGGTGTTGTTATTATTAATAATGTATTACAATGTAAACACTATGCATTATGGATGTAATTTAATTACAGCACTTAAACCCAGATACCAGAAGGACCGTTCCTGGTGTCTTCGTTTCCTCTCAGCTGTTGTTACAAGTCGGTAACCACAGTTGCTTTTTTTATAAAAAAAAAAAAAAGGGGGGGGGGAGGAGAGATTCTTGATGGTAACTACGATTAATTCTCTAAAATCTAGAGCAGGGGTCTTCAAACTGGGCCCTTTGATGGCTTGTGGACTTCAACTCCCAGAATTCCTCAGCCAGCGTGCCTGGCTGAGGAATTCTGGGAGTTGAAGTCCACAAGTCATAAAAGGGCCCAGTTTGAAGACCCCTGATCTAGAGCTAGCCCAGTGGTGGCGAACCTATGGCACGGGGCTGCTCCAAAGAAGAGGGAGTCAAGCTATCCTCCAAAGCGCCTGAAGGCAGGACAAGAAGCAACGGATGGAAACTCATCAAGGACAGAAGCAACCTGGAACTAAGGAGGAATTTTCTGACAGTGAGAACAATTAACCAGTGGAACAACTTGCCTCCAGACGTTGTGAATGCTCCATCACTGGAGGCTTTTAAGAAGAGACTGGACAGCCACTTGTCTGAATTGGTGTAGGACCGTGGTGGCGAACCTATGGCACCGGTGCCAGAGGCGGCACTCAGAGCCCTCTCGGTGGGCACGGGCACCGTCGCCCCAGTCCTAGGCCTTCAGCTGGGTTTTATAAAACCTTTTCGCTTTAGGCCTCCTCCGCCGCCGTGTGCAAAAAAAAAAAGGTTCAATCAGTCAATTTCAACTTCTCGCGGGAAAAAAAAAAGATCTTGCAAAGTTGGAATTGATTGATTGAACTTTTTAGTCCCACCCAGTCTGCCGTTACCACCGCAGCCACACCCACCCAATGGGCCACACCCACCCGGCACTCGACAATGCATAAGTGGGTTTTGGGTTGCAGTTTGGGCACTCAATCTCTAAAAAGTTCTCCATCACTGAGCTAGCCCATGATCAGTTGCTATAATCACAATGTTTTTAGAAATATTGGGAAGGGGTCTCAGCAAGGGACACCTTGCGGTGGCCCACTTGCCATGGGACAACTCTCCACAGGACAATTCAACAAACAAAAGAAGCAAGCAAGAACTAAAGAGAAATGTCCTAATGGTGAGAACAATCAACCAGTGGAACGGTTTGCCTTCAGAAGCTGTGGGTGCCCCATCACTGGAAGCTTTCAAGGAGAGACTGGACAGCCATTTGTCCAAAATGGTATAGATCTGCCTTAGGCATGAAAGCCAGCTGGAGGTCTTTGAGCCAATCACCAGGAGACTATGAGTTCTAGTTCCGCCTTAGGCATGAAAGCCAGCTGGATGACTTTGGGTCAATCACCAGAAGACGGTGAGTTACTCAGGAGCAGTTCCGTCACAGCACACCTTTATGGGCTTGAAGGTACCAGCTTCACCAGGAGATCTTCCAAAGCTATTTTCATTCACAGAAGACTTGGGCATTTTGCAGGAGTAGCTTTCTGTAGTTGCTCACAGCTGGTTGGAAAATAAGCCACTTGACGATTCCAGCTTGTTTCTGCATTTTATTACGCTCCAGCAGATGTTTTGGGGCTTATGGCTTAGAGAGAAGGAAAAGGTAGAGGGAAGCTTTGATTAAGAAAAACATTAGCAAACAAACTTGGGAAGCTGTTTCTCCGGGGAAAAGCGTTTAGGAAGGCATAGAGAGGAACTTCACCGATTTTCTTGCAAAACTAGACTTAGGATCTTAGCAAAGAAGCTACACTAGGGACAGAACTGGAAAAGTTGCCAAAATGGATCCCATCCAAAGAGAATTGGAACACCCTCCTTACAATAAAAGATTAAAACATCTGCAGTTTTAAAAGCCTAGAAGAAACGTCTGTTTTCATCTGATACAGTAGATCTTTGAAGATCCAACGTTGGCACTGAGGAAGCATCTGTTTGATCCATAGAGTGCTCCAAATATGTTTGCATTCTCGGTTGTCCCGGCAAGGCAACGGGCTACATTATATTATTCCAGTTCCAGGGTCTCCTTTCACTTTCACTCCTTCCACTCCTTGGAGGTCTTCTAAACCAGTGTTTCTCAACCTTGACAATTTTAAGGCATGTGGACTTCAACTCCCAGAATTCCACAGCCAGCAATGCTGGCTGTGGAATTCTGGGAGTTGAAGTCCACATGCCTTAAAATTGTCAAGGTTGAGAAACACTGTAAATCTAAACCAACCCTCTGCCCAAAGCAGGAGTCCTCATCCCATCTTAAACAAAAGATTGTCCAATCTTGTCTTGAAAACCTCCAGTGATGAAGCACCCACCACTCTGAGAAATTCCAACTAAGCTGGAAAAACTGTGACATTTCAGACAGGTGGTCCAAGGGCTGCTCCATTGATTAATTGTTCTCACTGTCAGGAAATCTCTCCTTAGCTCATGACTGGATCGCCCTCTGAAAAGCTTCCACCCTCCTCCTCCTCCTCCTCCTCCTCCTCCTCCTCCTC
>NW_015387903.1:194854-198488 GCF_001527695.2 Protobothrops mucrosquamatus | reverse complement strand
CCTTCTTCTTCTTCTTCTTCTTCTTCTTCTTCTTCTTCTTCTTCTTCTTCTTCTTCTCCTTCTCCTTCTCCTCCTCCTCCTCCTCCTCCTTCTCCTTCTCCTCCTCCTCCTCCCAATGATAATGATAATGATAATAATAATAATAATAATAATAATAATAATAATAATAATAATAAAGTTGGAAGGGACCTTGGAGGTCATCTAGTCCAACCCCCTGCTCAGGCAGGAAACCCTATACCATTTCAGACAAATGGCTATCCAGTCTCTTCTTAAAGACTTCCAGTGTTGGAGCATTCACCGCTTCTGGAGGCAGGTTGTTCCACTGGTTAATTGTTCTTATCCTGTCCTACCCTCTTCCCTGTGATAGGCTTTCAGGTATTGGAAAAAGGCTATCGGCTGAGCGACAGGAGGTGCAGTAGGATTAGAAAGCTAGCTTATCAAATCTAGCTGGAATTTAACCACCCGTTGAAGCTACATCTATTTTGCTGTGGTGTAAAATGAACTGCAAGCAGGTTGGAACCAGATCAGCTACCTAGCGCCCCATTCCTCATCAGCAAGCCCAGAGGGTCACCTCCATCTACTCACCCCAGATACCAGATGCGGAACGTGATCCCTTGCTAGCCGAACATGGGGAAAGGGTTTCTGATGGATTCTCTCCTTCACTTCAACTTGCTCTGAGAAGTGGAGACTTCCGTTGCCAGTTGCCTCTCGGCCCAATCAGCGGGCATGGCTAATATTTTACCCCATATCCAAACATCGAGCTCATCCTCCAAGGAGACCCACATTAATAGACACCAAATGCAGCAATTTGTCTCTTCGCCCACTGTGTTTATGTGCAGACTCCTTATTCCACTTGCTGGAGGAAAGGTTAATGGCTAACAGCTTCTCTGTCAAATGAGGCGCTGATGTAACCCCAGCAGTATCTCAGCCTTTAATTCTCTTTGGCCTTTGGTGAGATGAAGGTTAACAGCTGCCTTCCATATGCTGCTCCAAATATGCAGAGGGCTGTTGTGCGTTGTGTGGGTTAAAGAAAAAGCACAGTTTCTCCTCGTACACCACTTCAGGAACTCGGATACACTAGCTGGATTCACACCGAGCCACACCTGGGTTGCAGGAGCTCAATCCTAAAATCCTCAGGCTGCAAGGGACCCTAGGGGTCTTCTAACCCAACCCCCTGCCCAAGGCAGGAGTCCTTATACCATCCTGGACAAATGTTTGTTTTGAAGATTGCCTTTAATACCCTTGAACACAGAGGAGAGAGATCAATAGCTTCCAGGAAAGGCTGAACTACATCTTACACTATCCCTCACCATTTGCCACGCTGGCCTATGCTACTAGGATTGCATGAAGAAATATCAAGAAGGCCACAGATTTTTCTAGCCCTGCATTAATACCCCGGGCTTATCAATTGTCGATAAGAAAGACAAAAAAGTTTGGATAGTGGACGTCGTAGTGCCTGGAGACAGCAGAAGAGAAGAGAGAGAACTGGAGAAGATAACAAAATACAAAGACCTGCAAATAGAAATAGAACGACTGTGGCAAAGGCAAGCAAAGGTGGTACCAATAGTAATAGGAGCCTTAGGTGCAATCCCAAAACAGCTGGAGCACCACTTGGACACCATCATCGGCATTGACAAATTCGCTATTGGTCAATTGCAAAAGGCGGCCTTACTGGGAACTGCTTCCATCCTTCGACAAGATCTGTAACACCATCAAACATCCACATCTGCCTATCCCTGGTCCTTGGTGAGGACTCGATAGGTAGACAAAATGCCAAATCCAGTCTGAACATCAATGATTAATGTTCAATGATTAATGATGATGATGATAGGATTGGAAGGGACCTTGGAGGTCTTCTAGTCTGACCCCCTGGCCAGGCAGGAAACCCTATACCATTTCGGACAAATGGTTGTCCAGTCTCTTCTTAAAATCCTCCAGTGATGGAGCATGTATGTATGTTTATTTGTTTCCTAAGGAATCAGATGCCAGAAGTGCTGATTTAAGGTTATTTTCTCTCCTGGGTATGGTATGCTTTGATTGACTAGGACAGAGAGAGAGAGAAAGGAGGAGGAAGAGGAGGAGGAGGAGGAGGAGGAGGAGGAGGAGGAATTCCTGCAATTATATCAGCTACATAGTCAGAAAAAGACTGGATGGAGCTATATTTCAATAACAGGTTGCATTAAGAGGTGGCAGATCCCAAATACAACAAGTCTGCTTTACTTTCTTCCGTCCAACACTCTATCAGCCCGGTCTTTGCGTGAAAATGCATCCCATCCTTCAGATACAAACTTCTTATTCCCACCGAGATCAAGGCATCCTCTACTCCTATCTTGATTCTGACATGCACCAGCGAGAACTACCGTACATCCTCTAATTGCCAGCTGGCTGGTATTTTCATGTTACGTCTTCTTCTTCTTCTTTTTTTCTCCTCCTGCTCGCACACACCAGTTGCTAAATAAGTTAATCACTTCTTGAACAAGGAAATCTGCAGATGCCTTTGAGGCTTTGTGAACATAGTCCCTAAGCCAGCTTTACACCACCTTCTAATCCTCTTTAAGTCAGTATGAGGCAGTGAAGTACCCTATAATCAGTTTTTAAGGTTAGAGACAATAGCCCACTCAAGCTGGTTGCCTAGAGCAACAGGGTAGGGAATGAAAAATACTTCGCATTGAGATGTCTCACTTTGCTTCTTGTTGATTCACACCACACAAACACACATACACACACACACACACACACAGAGAGAGAGCGAGAGAGAGAGAGAGAGAGAGAGAGAGAGAGAGAGAGAGAGAGAGAGAGAGAGAGAGAGAGGGAGAGAGCGAGAGCTTTCTCCTCCAACATCAGCTCCAGTGAAGATGTAAAGTCACGGCCAGGATGACTCCGTTAAAATATCATCCCAACTGGAATGTTTGCTCCACACATGTTCCTGTTCGTTTCAGAGGGCAAATGAGCCAAACAAAGAAGGAATCAAGTCCCCACAATACAACTAACCAAGTCAACTGAAGAGAGACATGCTCTGGTGCATTGCCCAGATCAAGCAACTATTGTATTTTCAGCATCTTCTCAGCTGAGGGGGTCCTCGGTGCCCTCTGAGCTTGTTTTTCTTGCAGACGTTTCATGACCCAAGTTGGTAAAGTCATCAGATGATGTTCCCTAGTTGGGTCATGAAACATCTGCAAGAAACAACCCAACTCAGAGAGCACTAAGGACCCCATGGTCCTCCTCCTCCACTGCCTCCTCCTCCTCCTTCATCCTTCTCCACTCAGCAAACCCCATTCCTTTCTAGCATTGATGATATTACCTAGTTTGGTAACAAAATGTCTGCAAGAAGACAACCAAGCACCCAAGACTTTACAGTTCAACCTTGAGCTACAAATAAATAATTCCCTTTTTGCAAAGAACAATGGAAGTGGTAACCATCTGATAAGATTTGGTACCAGCTTGGAGGACTTTGGACCAGACTTTGATACACCTGGGAAGAAGGTCTACATATCTTCCTGTTCACCTAGAGCAGGGGTCTTCAAACGTGGCCCTTTTATGACTTGTGGACTTCAACTCCCAGAATTCCTCAGCCAGGCACGCTGGCTGAGGAATTCGGGGAGTTGAAGTCCACAAGTCATAAAAGGGCCACGTT
>NW_015387903.1:192400-194145 GCF_001527695.2 Protobothrops mucrosquamatus | reverse complement strand
CTTGGAAGCTGAGGATCCAGCCCTAAAACGATTCTCCGTTGGACCTTCAGATGGCACTGTGGTAGCATCTTTCTAGCCTTGCTTCAGAAGATCCAGAAGCCTTCAGCATCTGCCCACCTTGTGTTATTTTCTCTCCTAAAATGATCTTTCTCGGCCCGCTTTCATTTCTCCCTCGCCCCTTTGATTTCCAAAGGATGATTCCTCCTAAGAGACCGCAGGCATCTGAGAAACATCCCACGGAGAATAAATTTGTTTATCTAAGGTATTTTATGACGGGCTCCTGGGGTAAAGTGAAATTATGGCTGCTCTTGGAAGGCTCTGTTTTTGATGAGAAATGGGGTCTTTCAATAAACTTCCCCAGAGAAAGATCTGCCAGAGGCAATTGCTTCTGTGTGATGGCTTAGAATACACAAAGGCGTTGAGAATAGACATTGGTGGAGGCGACGAATTACATAGGAGATAAATGGCATCCAGGGCACTTTTCAAAATAGCCAGAATTTTATAGAGATTCCCTGGTAACCTCAGGAAGGTTGAGCTTGATAACTCCAAATATCCCATTCCTCAGCCTGGAAAGAACGGAGAGGAGTAACTGACTCCGGAGAAGGAAAAAGATCCGTGTTCATCCAAGTCAAGTTGTCCATTTGGTGAACAGCTCCAGTCTGATCTGAAATATTATCTTAATTTGGAAGGTTGCACTGAGCGGATGTGACCGAGCTAATAGGTTTCTGAAGTGAACAGATTTTTTTAAAAAGTTCATTTTGTTTGAAAAATAGAATGCTCCCCCCCCCAACCCTCAACCTCCGGATTGTCTTCAAAAAGAACAAGAAATAAATTTCTCCTTCGTTCTAGACTGGATCTCTGTTTAATGATCTTCCATCCATTGCTTTCTTGTCCGGCCTTCAGGTGCTTTGGAGAACAGGTTGACCTCCCTTCTTCTCTGTGACAGCCCCTCAAGTCCTGGGAGACTGCTGTCATATCATCACTAGTCCTTCTCTTTGTTAGATTATCAATCAGAATAGAGCTAGAAGGGACCTTCTAGTCCAAGCCACTGTTCAAGCAGGAGACCCTATACAATTTCAGACAAGTGGCTGTCCAATTTCTTCTTCAAAACCTCCAGTGATGGAGCACTCACAACTTCTGGAGGCAAGCTGTTCCACTGGTTAATTGCTCTCACTGTTAAGAAATTCCTTAGTTGTTTTCTTGTAGATGTTTCCTTACCCAAACTAGATAACGTCGTCAGTGCTAGAAGAGAGTGGGGTTTGTAGAGAGGAGCAGGAGGAGGAGGAGGAGGAGGAGGAGGAGGAGGAGGAGGAGGAGGAGGAATTCCTGCAATTATATCAGCTATATAGTCAGAAAAAGACTGGATGGAGCTATATTTCAATAACAGGTTGCATTAAAAGGTGGCAGATCCCAGCACCAAATACGACAATTCTGCTTAACTTTCTTCCATTCAGGTGGGTTGGGGTGAGTCCATGAGGATGGATCAAATAGGTGGGTTGGAAAAGGTGAAGGGCAAGAGGTGGTTTTCACCCGTCTAGAAGTTAATGAGCAAAGCCAAGTTCGCTTAACGACCATGTGGTGGATAGAATATTCGTAGCTCAGGGTTGAAGGAGGAAGATTGTGGGGTCCCTGGGTGCTCTCTGAGCTTGGTGGCTTTCTTGCAGACGTTTCATGACCCAACTAGGTAATATCATCAGGGCTAGAAGGGAGTGGGGTTTGAGGAGGAGGAGGAGGAGGAGGAGGAG
>NW_015387903.1:185438-190045 GCF_001527695.2 Protobothrops mucrosquamatus | reverse complement strand
TGCAGGAACTGGGTATGTCTAGTCTACTAAAAAGAAGGACTAGGTGTTGAATATATATATTAGCAAGAAGAAGACTATTGAGCGATTAATTAACATATTGTTTATGATAAGTATCTATTATTTTTTGTTAAACACATGAACCCAGACGTTATGCTGTTTGCTAAATATTGAGAATGTTATTTGGAAAAACCCCAACCCTAATCCTAACCCCAGTCCTGATCCCACCTCATTCCTAACCCTATAAAAACTAATAAAATTTATACAAAAAGAAAAAAGAAGGACTAGGTGTGACATGATAGCAGTGTTCTAATATCTGAAGGGCTGCCACAAAGAAGATGTGGGTCAACCTAACCTCCAAAGCACCAGAGGGCAGGACAAGAAGCAACGGATGGAAACTAATCAAGGACAGAAGCAACCTGGAATTAAGGAGAAATTTCCTGGCAGTGAGAACAATTAATCAGTGGAACAGCTTGACTTCAGAAGTTGTGGATGCTCCAACAGTGGAGGCTTTTAAGAAGAGACTGGACAGCCATTTGTCTGGAATGGCTTGAGCAGGAGGTCCATTCCCATTCTTCAATGTTCTTTGAGCAGAACTAACTGCCAAAAACCGGTAGAAGGAATAGCTGTTTTGGTGGTATCAAACCAGCAAGATCTGCCAGAATCATCTCTCAAATCTTTATAGGATATAATAGGAAAGCGATCATAAAATGTAGGTTTGAGAACTCAGAATTACTACTGTTACTAAACATTTCTTTGCAATCATAGGTTTTAGCGGAATACATATACAATTGTAAGGATATTCTCTGGACGTGGTGGTTTTCTTGCAGGCGTTTCATTACCAAACTAGGTAACGTCATCAGTGCTGGCACCCCACAGTTCAACCCTGAGCTGCAGATACTCTCTTCTGTCAGAAACATACAACACTGTGGTAATCAGAACATAAACTGAACAGAACTATAGAGTTGGAAGGGACCTCGGAGGTCTTCTAGTCCAACCCCCTGCTCAAGCAGGAGACCCCATACCATTTCAGACAAATGGTTGTTCAATCTCTTGCTTCTGCTGAAATGACACAACTACAACTACTCTGGTACTATCTACCAGAATATTAAAAGATTCACTGAGGATCCAATTCACTAAGTCCCTGATACACCAATAGTAAGTGAATTACAGACTTGGTCAGCTTTGATTTCATTATTATTTTCTTTTTTAAAACATTCAACGTAAGAACAACGGTCTACACTACGCTTCCAGAAATATATCAGACAGTTATTACTTTTGTGTGTAAGTAAAAACACACCAGAAGTGTCCTAATTCAAAATGAGAATAACACACTTGCTCTCATTCCAAAACATCACCGTCTAATCAGATGGGTCCCCATGTTAACATCTGAAAATCCGTATGCTCTGAAGCTGCAGAGATATCAAAAACAGACAACAGTTCATCTTTTCTCCAAATGTGTCTTTTTATAGCTCTTTGGAACTCTTTTTGGCACCTAGATTATCTTGAGAGCTTTAGAAAAAAGCAAATGGACAAGCAGCCACGATTCAGTACATTGAGAAGGTCAACAGATCAGGCTCCCGAGTTCACAAAGTTCTAACTCATATTGTTACACCATTAGTATCTCCTTTTCTATGCCAGGAACCCACACACACTGCAATGGAGAGAATGGGTGTATAACCTGTACGTGTCAAATTTTAATCACATGCTTAATTGCTTTTCTAAATTACGGCACAAATGCATGTACAGGAAGCCTCTGACAGACCAGGCTGATCATAAAACTCCATTATCAAAGTGATTTCAAAATAGCCATTAAGGTTTCGCTAAGAGAGCTGCTTCGGTTGAGTTCTAAGAAGTAATATTTCCCCATTTTCAACACTTGGCCATTATGTAATGGGCAATGCCAAAGCAATTTGCTCTGCTTTGGCTAGCTCAAAACAATGACCGCATACAATGACATTCATCACGCATTTAGTGTGATGGAAAAACAACGATGCTGACAGCTGGGCTCCTTCTCCAGTGAGGCACAGAAGGAAAGGCTCCAGAAGTTAAGACCGGAGCATGAACAATTGTTAATTTTTCCAGCATGGACATTTTTGAGTCATGGATTAGTGCTAGAAACCCAGCTGTCTTGGACTTTGGGAATACTGACTCAATCTTGATTAGAAAAGATCAGAAGAAACAAGACCGTCAGAGAAAGAGCTTAAGAATCCTAGATTCCAGAAGAAGGAAGAAGGCTTCTGATTAAGACTGCAGCATGGTACTCCACATGGGTCTTTCTTTAGTGACTCACCAAGACCCTCAGAGGGGTCTCTTTTTCATGATTCAGAAGACCTTCAAAAGGGTCTCTCTCTTTGGTGACTCAGAAGACCCTCAAATAGGTCTCTCTTTGATGACTCAGTATTTAGGGACCACACACCAACCCTTCAGGAACTGCATAGCCATCTCTAGCTTCCCAGTTGGGGTACCAGGCTTTAATAATGAGATTTACTTGTTTGTTGTTTATAATTGTGGGTGCTCCATCACTGGAGGTTTTCAAGAGGAGACTGGACAGCCACTTGTCTGGAATGATATAGGGCCTCCTGCTTGAGCAGGGGGTTGGAGTAGAAGATCTCCACGTTTCCTTCCAGCTCATTTCTGATTGTTTGAACCTATTCTCCAGAGCACCTGAAGGCAGAAAAAGAAGCAACGGATGGAAACTAACCAAGGAGAGAAGCAAGCTAGAACTAAGGAGAAACTTCCTGACAGTTGGAACAATTAACCAGTGGAACTCCTACCCTCCAGAAGTTGTAGGTGCTCCATCACTGGAAGTTTTCAAGAAGAGACTGGACAGCCATTTGTCCGAAATGGTGTAGGGTTTCTTGCCTGAGAAGGGGGTTGGACTCGATGACCTCCAAGGTTCCTTCCAACTTTTTTATTATTATTATTATTATTATTATTATTATTATTATTATTATTATTATTATTATTATTATTATTATTATTATTATTATTATTATTATTATTATTATTATTATTATTATTATACTCAACGGGCATTTGTCTGAAATGGTATAGGGTCTTCCGCTTGAGCAGGCGGTTGGACTAGAAGACCTCCACGGTCCCTTCCACCCCCTAGGATCCTATGTTTTCTGATCTGGTATGAGGCTATTCCTTCCTTCCCTATAACCATGATCAAGATGGCTTTCCGTTCAATTTTTAGGAACGACAACCTCTTTGCTTCGGCCAGTCAGCTCGGGTAGACCAGAGTGGGAGCTCGGGTTTTACGTTCTCACCAGTGCGCTACAAAAGCCAGAGTGCGCTTTGTGTCCGTCCCAGAGGTTCATGCATTATTCAGCCCCTTTTGCAAACCGCTAAGAACCCTCAAAAGAAATTTCAGGACACTGACATAAGCCAAGCGCCCCCGTTCGGCATGCTGATCTCAAAGGAGCTTGTTTTAATTGCAGGGATGATGTCGGCCACCTCCTGAGCTGGAGTGGAAGAAACTTTCAGCTTAGCTGCCCTTATTTAGAGCGATGGGGGAAAAAAATCTTCCGCCATAATTTGATTTCTTCCACAGTGAATTGCCATGACCGGTTCCCAGCTCGGTTGGTTTGCTGTAAAGCTATTTCCTTCTCCGGGAAGAAAAAGAAAAAGAAAAGGATACGAAATGAAATCCTGCTTGATAAAAAGGGGTGGAACGTCAAAACAATAATAATCCATCCTGGGATTGCTGTGGGAAACCCACGAGGATAAAACTACCACAGGCGCTGCCCATAGTAAGAATTGCACCCCCATTTATCTTTTTCCGGTTAATGGGGTTTTTTTTTTTGCAAAGGGTTAGTTTGTTAAGTGAGTGGCGACGATTTTACAAGCTTTTTTTTTGTCACGTCGTTAAGCAGATCCATGCAGGTCTTAAAGTGAATCGCAGGGTTGTTAAGTGACTCCGGCCTCCCCCATTGGTTTTTGCTTGTCGGAAGCCAGCTGGGAAGGTCACAAATGGCGATCACGTGACCCCGGGATAGTGCAACTGTCCTAAGTACATGCCAGTTGCCAAGCATTTGAATTTTGATCCCCTTGATCATGGAGATGCTGCAAAGGTTGGAACGGTGAAAAGCAGTCCTAAGTCACTTTTTTCAGTGCCCTTGTAACTCTGACCAGTCAGTAAACAAACTGTTGTAAGTCAAGGACTAACTACTTCAAACACATTTTAAAAAAAACAAAAACAAATTGTGATCAACTTTCCTCAACCTTACTTTCAATGAACAGGATTCTGGCTTTTATTTAAAGCTGTATCATCCATCAGTTTCTTTCTTTCTTTCTTTCTTTCTTTCTTTCTTTCTTTCTTTCTTTCTTTCTTTCTTTCTTTCTTTCTTTCTCTCTCTCTCTCTCTCTTTCTTTCGCCTTATCATCCATCAGTTCCTTTTCTTTCTTTCTTTCTTTCTTTCTTTCTTTTGCCGTATCAGCCATCAGTTTCTTTCTTTCTTTCTTTCTTTCTCTCTCTCTCTCTCTCTTTCTTTCTTTCGCTTTATCATCCATTTCCAAAAGAGCTTTTCATCCAACAGCTGTTTTGCCTTTCTTTCTTTCTTTCTTTCTTTCTTTCTTTCTTTCTTTCTTTCTTTCTTTCTTTC
>NW_015387903.1:173914-185155 GCF_001527695.2 Protobothrops mucrosquamatus | reverse complement strand
TCCCCCCTGCGTGGCAGCAGAGAAGGAACAATCATGCTTAATACATCAAGGTACCTTGACATATTAGTCTCCGTGGCTCATATAATGCCTACCCGTGGACTTTTTTCTTAAAAGGGATGGCAATTGACGAGGTATAATTCAGGGTTTGAAATGATCCAATGGATCAATATTTTTCATTCCAGACTGCAAAACTAATCAGTTAAAACAGAACAGGCCGAGAGTTATTGCAAAGGTTCACATTTCCTCAAGTATCCTGATTACGGGCTATTGACTCCCCCGGACGATAAATAAAGGGAAAGAAAAAGAAAAAAAAGTTCAATTGACCTAAGATGTAGAGAGGAGAAGGCAGAAGGGAATCGTCAGATCAATATTCTGCCCATTTGTGGCTCAGAGCATCTTAAGAAAATATATCTTCCAGGTAATCCTTGATTTACGACCAAAACTGAGGACAAAACTTTCATTGCTAAGCAAGACAGTTGTTAAGTGAGTTTTGCTCCATCTTACGACCTTCCTTGCCACAGTACAGAGAACAGAGTACAGAGAAGAGCAACAAAGATGATTAGGGGACTGGAGGCTAAAACATATAAGGAACGGTGGCTGGAATTGGGTCTGTCTAGTTCAATGAGGAGAAGGACGAGGGGGGATATGATGGCAGCCTTCCAGTATCTCAGGGGCTGCCCCAAAGAAGAGGGAGTCAAGCTATTTTCCAAAGTGCCTGAAGGCAGGACAAGAAACAATGGGTGGAAACTAACCAAAGAGAGAAGCAACCTAGAACTAAGGAGAAACTTCCTGACAGTTAGAACAATTAACCAGTGGAACAACCTGCCTCCAGAAGTGGTGAATGCTCCAACACTGGAAGTCTTTAAGAAGAGACTGGACAGCCATTTGTCCGAAATGGTATAGGGTTTCCTGCCTGAGCAGGGGGTTGGACCAGATGACCTCCAAGGTCCCTTCCAACTTTATTATTATTATTATTATTATTATTATTATTATTATTATTATTATTATTATTATTATTATTATTATTATTATTATTATTATTATTATTATTATTATTAGTGTACAAGTTGTTAAGTGAACCACTGCAGCTGTTAAGTTAGTAGCCTGGTTGTTAAATGAATCTGGCTTCCCTATTGACTTTGTTTGTTTGTATATTGGTAGCTGAGACTGATTAATGTTAGCTTAATATTAATATCCTTTATAAATTGATGCTAAATTCTGTAGGCAGCTGATCAACTTCAGGAAAGCCAGAGAAAGATCAAAAGAGAGGTCAAAAAAAAGAGAAGGACCGGCCAGTCTGAGCCACCAATATGCATCAGCCACATTTAAGTAATAGAATAGAATAGAATAGAATAGAATAGAATAGAATAGAATAGAATAGAATAGAATAGAATAGAATAGAATAGAATAATAGAATAGAATAGAATAGAATAGAATAGAATAGAATAGAATAGAATAGAATAGAATAGAATAGAATAGAATAGGAACTGGAAGGGACCTTGGAGGTCTTCTAGTCCAACCCCTGCTCAAGCAGGAGAACCGTCCTATACCATTTCAGACAAGTGGCTGTCCAGTCTCTTCTTAAAAGCATCCATTGATGAAGCACCCACAACTTCTGGAGGCAAGCTGTTCCACTGGTTGATTGTCCTCACTGTCAGGAAGTTTCTCCTTAATTCCAGGTTGCTTCTCTCTTTGATCAGTTTCCATCCATTGTTTCTTGTCCTGCCTTCTGGTGCTTTGGAAAATAGTTTGACTTTGTAGGAGCCCCTCAAATATTGGAACAGTGAGCACTGGAAGAGATAAGGCCTCGTTTCCAGACCCTGTTCCTTGTTGCTTTTAATATTTAAAAGAAGGGGGTGAGTGACAACAGCGGTGTAGGCCAAGACCCTCTGTCTCCTCCCCCAGTTATTTCTGCATCACTTTGTCATCTTCAGACATCTTCCGACATCTTCCTATCTGTGGGGGCTCCCTAAAGCCCCTTAATAATGGATATTACACTGTTGCGATGATCCGCATTCAAAGGCACCCCAAATTACCAGCTTTCCTCAACCGGCTGATTTGTTATTTTAATGCTGTCAACCTGCCGAAATAGATTTATTATTATTAATAACAGTGATTTGCCCACATTTTTTGCTAGTTAAATTACAGGGCTGTATAGTTAGTTCAACAATACAGTGTTGGAAGCGTGCCAAGAGATCGCTCATAGCACCGAGTGGAAAAAAAGCAGTTGGCTTCCTTCCCATTAAGGCATTAAAATTTGAATCAGAAACATAACAGATGCAAAACAAAACATGAGCTTGCTCGTGGGGATTATATAAAAACAATTAAAACAAATTAATTACCAGTTATGTTAATGTGGCGCCGTGTACAGGCAAATAAAAAAAATAAAAATAAAAGGATTGCCAGAAAACACGTGGCTGAGATCAGGGAGACCGTGAAGTTAAGAAGTCTTCGGGACGCTAGGAGGATGTTGGCCAAGGATGACACGGACATCTTCGAAAGAAATGGGAGAAGAGCCTGAAGGAAGAAGACAAGTTTTTCACTGGAAGGTTTTTCCAGAGGAGAGAGGGTTGTAAATTAGAAGGTTGGACCAGTGTTTTTCAACATTGGCAACTTTAAAATGGCTTGGGAATTCCCATAGTTCTCTCAAAAGAAGAGTTAAAGCTCACAACTCTTAAAATTGTCAAGTTGGAAACACACTAGCTTAGACTTGTGCTGGTCTTCAATTGTGATTGATTTGAAAAGCTGAGATGCCCTTTCTAACAACTAGATGAGACCAAGTAAGAGATAACAGAATAACAGAATAATAGAGTTGGAAGGGACTTTGGAGGTGTTCTACTCCATCCCCTAGAGTAGACCCAATACCAAATGGTTCTCCAATCTCGTCTTAAAAACCTCCAGTGAGGGAGCACAATTTTTGAAAGCCAGCTGTTCCACTGATCAATTGTTACATCAGGAAATCCCTCCTTAGTTCTAGGTTGCTTCTCTCCTTGATGAGTTTCCATCCGTTGCTTCTTCTCCTGCCTTCGGGTGCTTTGGAGTAATAGGTTGACCCCCTCTTCTTTGTGGCAAGTCTTTGGAGACTGCAAGAACTTCCCAGCCTCATTAATAAGGAGTTCATTAAGGCAAACGACTCAATGTGGTTCTTCCCAGGTTTCCTCCTAATTGGGCTGAGTTGTCATTTGTGAGATCAGCTACTGATCAATTCCTCTCAGTTGCTTATGTATTCTCATTCTTCTATTTCTTTTCTGGTGGGCTATTTTGCTTTCCTTCACATAGTTGTACTGGACATCCCACTAAACCAGGACTTGTTCCTTCACTTGCTACGAAGGGTTATGCTTCAGGTGACTTGTCAAAAGCCCCACTCTAAAAAGGGGGGAGAACCAGGACTTGATTTGATGGGGTCTTGAGGGAGACTTGAGCTCCGAATCCCAAGAAGACTTGACCTCTTGGTTCTGAACAACCACCAAATAGTTGCCAGTAGGACCAGTGGTGGGATTCATCCAGTTCGCACCAGTTCGGCAGAACCGGTAGCTAATTTTTTGTTGCCCAGGCCCAGAATGGACTTCTGGAAATGGCATCCACACAGAGAACCTATTTGAATCCCCTTGTTCACCTATTTGAATCCCACCACTCCTCCCCTTCCAGCTTTATCCACAGCTGACTCGTTCACACAACCGGCTGAGCTCAAAGCAACCCCCACTAGGGTCTCACGAGTTGTGTGAAAGCAGAGCAGCTGTGAGTTGTGTGAAAGCACAGCAGCACCACCTCCCTTCAAGGCATATCAGCACCCCCGCGAGTCAAGTCTTTCCTTCCCTCGCCACAACCTCCGCAAGCGTTCTTCCTCCTGCTGCTCTTTCCCAATAATTACAAGAGAATTATCAGCATGAAAGAATCCAGCGGCCCCATTGGCAGTGCCGTATCTTTGGGGAAAGACAAGCCGAGAGATACGGGCCTTGCTAATTACCGAAGTGGCTTCCCTCAAACTGAGCAAACCGAGAACTGCTGGTCGCCTCTGATTTGAAGATGACTGTAGCCTTGGGAAATGCTAACAACCCGTATTAATAAACCCAGCAGTAGCTCTGAAGAGGAGTCGCTCAGACCAGAATATCTGTGTGAGTAGTGGGAAGATAATTTAATTGCCGTCTGGCAGCATTTCTGCAGCTCCCTTGCTTTCCTGCAGCCAGAATTCAAGAGAACGTTATCACCGAAGATCCAAGACAGCTGGTTTTAGAGTTTCACTGAGAAAGAGGTCACCGCTGAGTAAATCTTTGCAGTAGTGCAGTGGTGGCAAACCTATGGCACGGGTGCCAGAGGCGGCACTCAGAGCCCTCTCTTTGGGCATGCGCGCCGTTGCCCCAGTCCTAGGCCTTCAGCTGGGTTTTATAAAACCTTTTCGCTTTAGGCCTCCTCCTCCTCAAAAAAGGTTCAATTAACCAATCAATTTCAACTTCTCACGGGAAAAAAAAGATCTTGCAAAGTTGGAATTGATTGATTGAACTTTTTAGTCCCATCCAGTCTGCCGTTACCACCGCAGCCACGCCCAGCCAATGGGCCACACCCACCCAGCACCCGACAATGCATAAGTGGGTTTTGGGTTGCAGTTTGGGCACTCAGTCTCTAAAAGGTTCATCATCACTGCAGTAGTGTGTCCGAGAGGAAGGCATGGGTGATACGTTGGGGCTTGAAAGAAGATGTTAAGCATCTCACGTGGTGTGGTGGTCTCTCTCCACTTCTTCCGATCTTGTGCTATTTCTTTGAGAGGCTGGGGTCAGCTTTGATGGGGTCCTGCCACCGTGTTCTGACTTCCTTTGACCACTGACTCTTCCAAACATAATTGCTTTCTCCAGGGAATTCGCCTGCACGACACGGCCAAAATAAATGAGACACAGTTTTGTGATCTAAAAATAGTTGGTATTTTTACTACTGAATGAATACGGTTATCAACACTACAGAGGTAACTTCAGGATCTGTTGAGCTACCCCCTGTTAGGATGCTGATGATGTTATCCATTTAGTTGTGTCCAACTCTTGGCGATTCTGTGGGCCAGGTCTCTCCCCATCTTCCAATCTTGCACAATATCTTTGAACTGTTCCATGCTCTGGCTGGTGTCAACTTTGATGGTGTCCAGCCACCATATTCTTTGGCGGCCTGGCTTCCTTTCACCGCTGAGTCTTTCCAACATAATTGCTTTCTCCAATGGATTCTCCCGCATGACACCGCCAAAGTAGGTGAGAGGCAGTTTTGTGATTTTTGCCTTCCAGTGCTTGCTCGTTGGTCACCTTTGCTGTCCAAGGGATACGCAGGAGCCTTCTCCAGCACCACGGCTCAAACGAGTCAACTGCCTTCTCGTCTTGAGGGAGCAGAATTCCAATCTAAATATCTGTATGAATTGGGGGGGGGTTTCCTCCCTTTCTCTTTTTGCACAGATGCCAACGCTGTAGACTGCGTGGAGAAGCGAGAGTCCCTTCCAGAGGTTGTAATAACAAAGAGGACGCAAGACAAGTGCTCGGCACTAGAAAACATACAGGAGAGAGATTGCATGCTTTCCCTGTAGCCAAACTGTGAAAAATACAGCCCGTTGTTGACGTGCAACAGCCTGTACGCTGGAGTAGGCTGACAGTTAAGTACTAGGTAAGGCACTTTCCCCCAAGCAGGTAGGCATTTACAAATCAAAATAACCATGATTCATGTGGTTAGAATGCAATTTTTGGAGTGCCCTTCACTCTACTTTTCTACGCCTACCTTGTTATTAAGAGCTCCTATCATGCTCCTACTCAGGATATGTATTATTTTTTTCCTCAGTTCCTTGGGCTCCCTGTCCAGTAGATGGCACCTTCATCCAATCCTTCTTGCTTTCCACATTGCCAACACGCTATTAATCGTCAACTTCAGTGCAAAAGACTAGAGTAACCGAGACTGTCACATCACAAGACACAACAAGAGGGGTTTTTCTGCAGCAAAGATCACGATCCCCATCCCTGTCTTCACTCATGAATTGAAGGGACTGCCCAAGTCAAGCAGGTGTGTTGATTCTTGAAACAAGTTGTGGTTGTCAGCCATTCGGTTGTGTCCGATCCTTGGCCACTCTATGTATCCGCTCTCTCCGTGCCCCTCTCTTTCGCACGGCCTCCTTCAGATCCACTGCGGTCATCCCAGTGCCATTGTAGGAAATGACCAGGCTGAGCCTGAGGGGTTGGGGTCAAACACGTAATAAGTCACGAAATCCCTGTATGCCTGCCAAACATCTAAGTCCAGCCCATCTTGAAAGCCTCTCTTATCTCCCACTCATTTCCCTTGACTGTTAGTTGGTCAGATTCTTGTAGAGAGCTTAAGTTTGCAATAAATCTTTAGACTCATTTTAACTGCCTGAATCTCCTGATTTCCCTGGCGCCTTATAGTGTCCAGCCAGTGGATACTAGGGTGTCCCTTTCTCCTTTTTCTGCTGATCACTCCCAGCATAATTGACTTTTCAAGTGGGTCAGCTCTCATGACGTGACCAAAGTATGACAGCCTCTCTTTGGCGATCCTGGCTTCAAGTGATATTTTTGGTGAGGCTTGGTCTAGGACAGGGGTAGGCCACCTTGGCTCTTTTATGACTCGTGGACTTCAACTCCCAGAATTCCTGAGCCAGCATGGCTCAGCTTGGAAACCTCTCCCTTTCCCCTCAGCATGGCTGGCTCAGGAATTCTGGGAGTTGAAGTCCACGAGTCGTAAAAGAGCCAAGTTTGAAGACCCCTCAGTTAGAGGAACATATGAAAGCATAATTAATGTTAATTAATGTAGACTTTATTAGTTTAGAGCAGGAGTAGGCAACCTTGGCTCTTTTATGACTCGTGGACTTCAACTCCCAGAATTCCTGAGCCAGCATGGCTCAGCTTGGAAACCTCTCCTTTTCCCCTCAGCGTGGCTGGCTCAGGAATTCTGGGAGTTGAAGTCCACGAGTCATAAAAGAGCCAAGGTTGCCTACCCCTGGTCTAGGACATCTTTCTTTGCGATGTTTGCAGTCTATGGGATGTGTCATAGCGATCTCCAGCACTACAGTTCAAAGCCATCCACCCTTCTCCTATCTGCCTTTTTCAGATCCAAGTTTCGCAGCTGTAAGTAACGACTTGGAAAAACTTATTGCGTTAACTAATCTGCATTTGGTTGCGAGGCTGATGTCTTTGCTCTTCTGGATGTTATTCAGGCTGGAGGTTGCTCCAATATCTAACGGGCTGTCACAAGGAAGGGGGGGGTGTGTCAAGCTATTCTCCAACACACCTGAAGGCAGGACAAGAAGCAACGGATGAAAGGAGAGAAGCAACCTAGAACTAAGGAGAAACTTCCTGACAGTGAGAACAATTAATCAGTGCAATGACTTGCCTCCAGATGTTGTGGCTGCTCCAACACGGGAGGTTTTCAAGAAGAGACAGGACAGCCATTTGTCTGAAGTGGTATAGGGTTTCCTGCCTGAGCAAGGGGTTGGACTAGAAGACCTCCAAGGTCCCTTCCAACTCTGTTGTTATTGTTGCAGTTCTTCCAAGGCTATATGCCTTCTGATCTCAGGGCTGCAGTCACTACTTGAAACAAGAGACTTGCAAAAACTGGAGAGGACAGTGTGAATGTGTCAGCCGTGATCTTCATTTCTAGATATGCCAACTTTTGGATGGCAGACATTCTCACAGTTTTTAACTCGCACTTCTGGGCTGTACCCAATGGTGATTTGTCTCTGTGTATCAAGCTGCACAGTCTGGGACTCCACCATCTGCTTCGTCACAGCGGCTCATCTTCAACTGCAAGGAGGGGAGAAGAGTGTACCCTTCTTGACTTTGTCAGGTTAATTGGATTAACTCCAGCTGGCTGCACGCATTGACCAAGAGACAGAACAGCTGGGGGCGTTCCTTGCGTGCCTGGAGAACATCTTTGGCAGGTGACAAGGTGCATTCTCAAGCTTGTCACTCACCGGAAGACCTTTTAGATATTATTATTTCATGCAATTATGAGGACTACATGATGTGGTGCCACGGCTACGAGCAGCCAGCGGCTGCCGTCACTCACAAGGAGTTGATGCGGAAGGTGGAGTCGTCAGAAGAAGTACTGCAAGCTCCAAAGTTGAAGCTTTGCTTGAGGGTAAAGGGGAAAAGAGGGTGCTTAGAGCAGAGATCCTCAACCTTTGGGGCACCAGGGACCGGTTCCGTGGAGAGAGGTTTTTCCACAGACCGGAGGGTGTGTGGTTTTGTGTGCTGCCTGCATCCTGCGGATAGGGCTTTGCTTGTTTGTGTGGAGCAGTTGCTAACATGCCATGGCCCGGTACGGGTCCATGGATCGGGGGTTGGGGAACCCTGGCTTAGGGGAAAGCCAGCAGGTTGAACTGGGCAGCCGATGAAGTTCCCTAAACAAGACCAGTGTGTGTGTGTGTATGTGTGGGGAATGGATTTGAAAAAGTCATTTGAAAGACAAAAAACAGGTGAGAACTCCTGTGTCTATCGGAACTTTGAACGAGCAAAATGGCTGCAGCCATTTTGACATCCTGGGTTGAAAGACAAAAGGAGGTAGCCTTAATTTAACTCTAATCATCTACTCTTCTGTATCATGTCTTTCTTTCCCCTTCCTGTCATTTTCCAAAGCTCCCTTAAAAGACACTTAATTTCAACATATGATAACCAACGAAGGACTCAGGTAGCTTTCATGCCTAAGGCGGTACTAGAACTCACCGTCTCCTGGTGATTGATCCAGAGTTACCCAGCTGGCTTCATGCTTAAGACAGGACTAGCACTCATGGTCACCTGGTGACTGACCAGAGTCACCCAGCTGGCTTTCAGGCGTAAAGTGGAACTAATAGAATAGAGCTGGAAGGGACCTTGGAGGTCTTCTAGTCCAGCCCCCTGCTCAAGCAGGAAAACCTATACCATCCCAGGCAAGTGACTGTCTAGCCTCTTCTTAAAAATCTCCAGTAATGGAGCGCCCACGATTTCTGGAGGCAAAGCTGTTCCACTGGTTAATTTTCCTCACTGTCAGGAAGTTTCTCCTTAATTCCAGGTTGCTTCTCTCTTTGCTCGGTTTCCAACCATTGTTTCTTCTCTTTCCCTCTGGTGCTTTGGAGAATAGAACTAGAACTCATGGTCTCCCAGTTTCTATCCTGGTGCCTTAAATACCACACCAAACTGGCTGTTGGAATTCTTGTCAGCTTTCCCTTCCATCTGAATAGATCTTATTGAACAGCACTGCATGAGCTTTGTACTTGAAAAAGAATCCAAATTTAGTTTTAGGCACCTACCAAAAGAGCTTGACAATGGTCCTTCACTCACACCTCTCCAAAATCCCCTTCTCTTAAGCACCTGCTCTCTGGAACTTAAGCTGGGACTTATGGTATCATTCTTTGAGGAACACACTCAGCCTTCACACTCTGCTAAGTAGAGTCTTTTTCTGACAGCTTCTCCTAGCTTTTTCTTTGCTTTTTTGGGAGGCTGTATATACAGTTGATGGTACTTTTTGTGACATATTACAGATCTGTCTCTCTCTCTCCTAGGGGGAGTTGGCAACATCTGCTTTGTACGAATCTGGCTTAGGCGCCTCAAACATCTGTCTTCCTCCAATAAGCAGCAATCTTCTCCTCGCGTTGCTGGTTTCCCTTCTCTGTTTTTATCATCTGTCTGAGGGATTAAAGGATCCTGCTGTCTCAGAAGCATGGGGATTATCCCTTTCTCCGGAAGACTACAACTCCCAGCTTTCCTCTGTCCATGAGGCATCCATCATCTCTCACGTTATTATTTTTTTTCAGAGCGATTCAAGACACGGAACAAATTTTGGCTGACTCTTAGTAGGAAACCGCAAGCTAGTGGTAAAGTTGGCTGGCTTTGGCTGATCTTAAGCCAAAGCCAAGATCCCTTCTAGCACAGGTGATGTTACCTAATTGGGTCATGAAACATCTGCAAGAAAACCACCAAGTTCAGAGAGCACCAAGAACCCCGGAGTCAGAATAACAGAATAACAGAGTTGGAAGGGACCTTGGAGGTCTTCTAGTCCAACCCTCTGCTCTAGCAGGAAACCTTACACCATTTCAGATAAATGGTTGTCTAATCTTTTCTTAAATATTTTCCAGCTTTGGAGAAAGCACAACTTCTGGAGGGAAGTTATTCCACTGATTAATTGTTCTGTCAGGACATTTCTAGATTGCTTCTCTCCTTGATTATTTTCCATCCATTGCTTCTTGCCCTACCTTCAGGTGCTTTGGAGAATAGGCTGACCCCCTCTTCTTTGTGGCAACCCCTTAAATATTGGAGCACTGCTGCCATGTCTCCCCTAGTCCATTAAACTAGACAAACCCAATTCCTGCAACCATTCTTTGTATGATTTAGCCTCAGGTCATCTTTGTTGCTCTTCTCTGCACTCTTTCTAGAGTCTCAGCATCTTTTTTACATTGTGGTGACCAAAACTGGATGCAATATTCCAAGTGTGGCCTTACCAAGGCATTGTAAAGTGGTATTCCCATGATCTTACTCGTTGTCATTGTCCTCCTTCTCCTCCTTTTCTTCTTCTCCTGCATTCTGCAAACCCCACTCCCTTCTAGCACTGATGAGGTTGCCTAGTTGGGTCATGAAATGTCTGCAAGAAAACTACCAAGCTCAGAGAGCACCACAGATCCAAGTCCTCCTCTTCCATTCCCTTCTAGCACTGATGAAGTTGCCTAGTTGGGTCATGAAACATCTGTAAGAAAACCTCCAAGCTCAAAGAGCACCAAGGACCCCTGAACTACAAATATTCTCTTCTATTGATGATCTCAAAGAGCTAAGAAGGATAAATACATGCCCAGTATCACGCGTCTAAACTTCGATCATGTGACCATGGGGATGCTGCAATGGTCATAAGTGTGAAAAATGGTCATGAGTCTTTTTAGACCTTCCCAACTGCATATAATGACCACCAATTACTGCAAATCAAGCACCTCTCTTGATCACCCAAATGTTCCACATCCTTATTCTCATCCATTTTGTAGCACAATCCTGCTCCTGGTGGCTCTGAGACTTGATCTATTTCTTGAATTCAACCAGGCTGATCCATATTCCTTTGTTTCCATGCCTGGATCACTTCAGGCACAGTTTGGAGCTAATTGTCCTGCTGATGGATCAACCTCTCTCCTTGCACGGCCACATTTTTGGGAATGTGAATTGTTCAATGTCCTTTGCATCGCCTTTTTTTTTTTTTTTGAACATCTACCAAGAGGCAAATGGTAATTAAAAGAACTAAGGTCTATTTAAT
>NW_015387903.1:167983-173020 GCF_001527695.2 Protobothrops mucrosquamatus | reverse complement strand
TATTCCTTTGTTTCCATGCCTGGATCACTTCAGGCACAGTTTGGAGCTAATTGTCCTGCTGATGGATCAACCTCTCTCCTTGCACGGCCACATTTTTGGGAATGTGAATTGTTCAATGTCCTTTGCATCGCCTTTTTTTTTTTTTTTGAACATCTACCAAGAGGCAAATGGTAATTAAAAGAACTAAGGTCTATTTAATTACTTTCCAAGACAAGATTGTTTGGCAAATTGAACTAATGGCAGTGAAGAAGTAGCTAGGGATTTGCTATCCCATTAACATATACTGTAGGAGAACAGCTTCAAAACAGATTCTTGGATCTAATTAGCTTGGGATCTGGCCAGCTTTAAATTCGAACTGGAGTTACCCATTCAGAGATATGTAGTAGCATTTTACTATTAATTAGGAGGGAAGGATGTTCTTCCACTGTGTCTATATTTCTCCACTCCCTGGCAAATAGTTTTGGGATGCAAATGTTCGCTATGCATTTATTCAGGTTAGACAATATATCTGTATTGTGACCAGTATTTATGAGTGGCGTGGTGCCCAAGTTGTGAAGACACTTGTCTCCTACTCGGGAAGTTGAGAGTTCGATCCTAGGTAGAAGCAGATGTTTCTCTCCTAGGGTGCAAGTTAAAAATATCTGCTGTGAACTCCATGTGATGTCAGGGAGGGCATCCGCCAAGTAAATGCTCAGCTCCATCCAGTCGCCCTGACTCTACTCCAAATTAAGGGACCACAGGGTTGTAAAACTTAACTTGGGTCCATCATAACTTCAAACAATGCAACTGGTTGTAAGTTGAAGATTGCCTGTATGAACTTCAACTCCCAGAATTCTTAGTCATAGTCATGCTGGCTGGGGAAGTCTGGGTGCTGAAGGCCACACGTCTGGCAGCTATGAAAATGGAGGGACCCTGTTCTAGAGTAAAACAGAAAGATTGGCCCAATGAAAACAGTGGAATAACTCAGCAACACGGATTTTGATGTCATGTCTGCCAATTCAATTGTAAGAGGAGTGGGTGGCATTTGACATCTCCACCTTACAAGCCCCCACGGGCGCCCACTCCCCAGGCACAAAGCTCCGGTTCCCCGAGTGACATCTGCGACTCTCCCACCGCATTTTCCCCCCCGATCCGTAATTGAGAAAATCACCGGCAATCAGAGGAAGTCAGCTGTGCAGCGCCTGTAATGAAAGAGGGCTGGAGCAGCTGTGCACCATCTTGAGATGATTATTCTCCTCTCTGACTTGCAAACTAATCACAGTTCCCGGGAAAGGGAAAAAAGGAAAAAAAAAGAAGAAGAAAAATAAATAATCATGCATGAATTATCTGCAGAAAGAAGGATGGATTCCCTGCTGGGCTGGCTTGGGGGCGGCGGCATCAAAGCAGGGCATCCAGGCACCTGGATTCCCACCAGGAAATAGGACCACGCTTTTCCCAAGCCTGCCCTCCCCATTAATACAAAAAAAATGGGAGAAAGGCAGACCCCCAGCTTAAGGAACCCATGTTACAAAAAGGTTGGGATAAGCTATCCATGTTCTGCATTTTTTTTTTTCTTTTTCCCCAGCTGGGTCTCCCTTTGCTTTGATTAAAGAGAATTTGCACCCGCTTTCCAACGTCGCCTGAGGTCACGTGACTGTCTTTTGGACCACCCACATTTACAGCTGTTTGTAGTATGGGGATTCCTGCCTGAGCAGGGGGTTGGACTAGATGACCTCCAAGGTCCCTTCCAACTGGAACGAACTGCCCCCCGAGATCCGGATGATTCCGGATCTCCTTACTTTCCGCCGCGCCCTCAAGACATGGCTTTTCCAGCAAGCGGGCCTGACCTAGGGAGGATTTTAGGTAGGGATGATTTTAGAAGCAATTTTAATTGGAAACACAGCTGTCAATATTTGGTTTTTAATTCGGTTTTATTGGGGTTTATATTGTTGTATTTTTGTATTTTTATTTGTGTATAGTATCTGTTTTTTAAATATGCTGTGAACCGCCCTGAGTCCTATGGGAGAAGGGCGGTATACAAATTAAATTTGAATGAATTGAATGAATGAATGAACTTTCTTCTTCTTCTTCTTCTTCTTCTTCTTCTTCTTCTTCTTCTTCTTCTTCTTCTTCTTCTTCTTCTTCTTCTTCTTCTTATTATTATTATTATTATTATTATTATTATTATTATTATTATTATTACCCCGTGATCATGTGACTGCGATTTAGGGTGGTTTTGCTAGAAACTGCTATCGGCTTCCAGTCTACTTCCAGTAAACAATGGGTTTGTTTAACAATCCCGGCGCTCGCTTAACGACCGAGGCATCCGTTTTATAACCACTGCAAAAAAAAAACCAAAAGTCATAAAATTGGATCGGTCCTGAGGTGATGCATCTAACAACTGTCATGACGTAGGACTATAATTTTGGGATCAGTTGGGGTGACAGGTTGCAGACCAGCTGTGTTGGTGTCGTTCGCCTGTCCCGGATGCAGCAAACAGAGGAATGAAACAAGTCCGAGTTTCAAAACATGTTAGTTGCCAGCGGCTTTCAGACAGGCTATGTTGGTTTGCAAAAACCAAACAGCTGTCTGCTTCATTCTTATATGCTCTTATAGGTTAGCAAAACAAGTAATGGTTTTGATGAGTCTTGAATGTCACACCTTACAGAGAGGTGAGTTTTCGGGGCTTCGGATGGCTTGTGGTTGTGCCTGAGCAGGGGGTTGGACTAGATGACCTCCAAGGTCCCTTCCAACTTTATTATTATTATTATTATTATTATTATTATTATTATTATTATTATTATTACTCCTTTATCTTTCTAAAAAAGAGTTTGAAGTTGTAAGTCCTCCACTTACAACCATCCATTCAGTGACCGTTCCAAGTTACAACAGTGCTGAGAAAAGTGACTTGTGACCGTTTTTCACACTCAGAACTTTTGCAGCATCCCAGGGGTTCCTGGGATCCAAATCCAGACGCTTGGCAACTGACTCATCTTTATGCCGGATGCAGCGTCCCATCTTAAGGTCATTTGGTGACCTTCTGAGAAGCAAAATCAAGGGGGAAGCCATATTCAATTAACAACCACATGTGGGTAACGTAACCGCTGCGGTGATTCCCTTAACAAGCTGTGGCAAGGAAGGTTGTGAAAATGGGGCAAAATCCACTTTACAACCGTACCTCGCTTAGCCACGGAAATTACGGGCTCCGTTGTGATCCTGAGTCAAGGACTACTTGACTGCCCATGATGGAATGAAAGAAGAATCTGGGAGGTGACTAGCAAGTTGTTATGGAGAGGAGTGTGCTCTGGGGCTGTGTAGAAAGTCAACACAGCTTTGATGTTTAGCATGGTAGATGTTTGCCTGCTCAACTTGGAAGCTCTTGAAAATAACCTCTTATTAGAAGCAACCCGTGCTCCCCAGAAGAGGCTGGACCCAGCACGCTGCCACTGGTGCAATTTGCCAAGCTATCAAACTGTTGATTGCCTCCCAAACAGCACTTTAATGCTTNGTGCCTTAAATACCACACCAAACTGGCTGTTGGAATTCTTGTCAGCTTTCCCTTCCATCTGAATAGATCTTATTGAACAGCACTGCATGAGCTTTGTACTTGAAAAAGAATCCAAATTTAGTTTTAGGCACCTACCAAAAGAGCTTGACAATGGTCCTTCACTCACACCTCTCCAAAATCCCCTTCTCTTAAGCACCTGTTCTCTGGAACTTAAGCTGGGACTTATGGTATCATTCTTTGAGGAACACACTCAGCCTTCACACTCTGCTAAGTAGAGTCTTTTTCTGACAGCTTTTCCTAGCTTTTCCTTTGCTTTTTGGGAGGCTGTATATACAATTGATGGTACTTTTTGTGACATATTACAGATCTGTCTCTCTCTCCTAGGGGGAGTTGGCAACATCTGCTTTGTACGAATCTGGCTTAGGCGCCTCAAACATCTGTCTTCCTCCAATAAGCAGCAATCTTCCCCTCGCCTTGCTGGTTTCCCTTCTCTGTTTTTATCATCTGTCTGAGGGATTAAAGGATCCTGCTGTCTCAGAAGCATGGGGATTATCTCTTTCTCCGGAAAACTACAACTCCCAGCTTTCCTCTGTCCATGAGGCATCCATCATCTCTCACGTTATTATTTTTTTTCAGAGCGATTCAAGACACGGAACAAATTTTGGCTGACTCTTAGTAGGAAATCCGCAAGCTAGTGGTAAAGTTGGCTGGCTTTGGCTGATCTTAAGCCAAAGCCAAGATCCCTTCTAGCACAGGTGATGTTACCTAATTGGGTCATGAAACATCTGCAAGAAAACCACCAAGTTCAGAGAGCACCAAGAACCCCGGAGTCAGAATAACAGAATAACAGAGTTGGAAGGGACCTTGGAGGTCTTCTAGTCCAACCCTCTGCTCTAGCAGGAAACCTTACACCATTTCAGATAAATGGTTGTCTAATCTTTTCTTAAATATTTTCCAGCTTTGGAGAAAGCACAACTTCTGGAGGCAAGTTATTCCACTGATTAATTGTTCTGTCAGGACATTTCTAGATTGCTTCTCTCCTTGATTATTTTCCATCCATTGCTTCTTGCCCTACCTTCAGGTGCTTTGGAGAATAGGCTGACCCCCTCTTCTTTGTGGCAACCCCTTAAATATTGGAGCACTGCTGTCATGTCTCCCCTAGTCCTTCTTTTCATTAAACTAGACAAACCCAATTCTTGCAACCATTCTTCGTATGTTTTAGCCTCCAGTCCCCTGATCATCTTTGTTGTTCTTCTCTGTACTCTTTCCAGAGTCTCAGCATCTTTTTTACATTGTGGTGGCCAAAACTGGATGCAATATTCCAAGTGTGGCCTTACCAAGGCAATAATAATAATAATAATAATAATAATAATAATAATAATAATAATAATAATAATAATAATAATAATAATAATAATAATAATAATAATAATAATAATAAAGTTGGAAGGGCCCTTGGAGGTCATCGAGTCCAACCCCCTGCTCAGGCAGGAACCCTACACCATTTCAGACAAATGGCTGTCCAGTCTCTTCTTAAAAACTTCCAGTGT
>NW_015387903.1:158424-166676 GCF_001527695.2 Protobothrops mucrosquamatus | reverse complement strand
CCAAATGTTCCACATCCTTATTCTCATCCATTCTGTAGCACAGTCCTGCTCCTGGTGGCTCTGAGGCTTGATCTATTTCTTGCATTCAACCAGGCTGATCCGTATTCCTTTGTTTCCATGCCTGGATCACTTCAGGCACAGTTTGGAGCTAATTGTCCTGCTGATGGATCAACCTCTCTCCTTGCACGGCCACATTTTTTGGAATGTGAATTGTTCAATGTCCTTTGCATCGCCTTTTTTTTTTTTTTTTGAACATCTACCAAGAGGCAAATGGTAATTAAAAGAACTAAGGTCTATTTAATTACTTTCCAAGACAAGATTGTTTGGCAAATTGAACTAATGGCAGTGAAGAAGTAGCTAGGGATTTGCTATCCCATTAACATATACTGTAGGAGAACAGCTTCAAAACAGATTCTTGGATCTAATTAGCTTGGGATCTGGCCAGCTTTAAATTCAAACTGGAGTTACCCATTCAGAGATATGTAGTAGCATTTTACTATTAATTAGGAGGGAAGGATGTTCTTCCACTGTGTCTATATTTCTCCACTCCCTGGCAAATAGTTTTGGGACGCAAAACTTTCGCTATGTATTTATTCAGGTTGGACAATATATCTGTACTGGGACCAGTATTTATGAGTGGCATGGTGCCCAAGTGGTGAAGACACTTGTCTCCTACTCGGGAAGTTGAGAGTTCGATCCTAGGTAGAAGCAGATGTTTCTCTCCTAGGGTGCAAGTTAAAAATATCTGCTGTGAACTCCATGTGATGTCAGGAAGGGCATCTGGCCAGTAAAAGCTCCATCCAGTCGCCCTGACTCTACTCCAAATTAAGGGACCACAAGGTCGTAAAACTTAACTTGGGTCCATCATAACTTCAAACAATGCAACTGGTTGTAAGTTGAAGATTGCCTGTATGAACTTCAACTCCCAGAATTCTTAGTCATAGCCATGCTGGCTGGGGAAGTCTGGGTGCTGAAGGCCACTCATCTAGAAATCTGGATTATAAATACCTTTTTTGGGGTCCATCCTGACTTCGAACTGAGCAATCAGACATAGGTGAAGGACTATCTGTATGGACTTCAACTCCCAGAATTCTTAGCCCTAGCCATGCTGGCTGGGGAAGTCTGGGTGCTGAAGGCCACACGTCTGGCAGCTTTGAAAATGGAGGGACCCTGTTCTAGAGTAAAACAGAAAGATTGGCCCAGTGAAAACAGTGGAATAACTCAGCAACACGGATTTTGATGTCATGTCTGCCAATTCAATTGTAAGAGGAGTGGGTGGCATTTGACATCTCCACCTTACAAGCCCCCACGGGCGCCCACTCCCCAGGCACGAAGCTCCGGTTCCCCGAGTGACATCTGCGACTCTCCCACCGCATTTTTCCCCCCCGATCCGTAATTGAGAAAATCACCGGCAATCAGAGGAAGTCAGCTGTGCAGCGCCCGTAATGAAAGAGGGCTGGAGCAGCTGTGCACCATCTTGAGATGATTATTCTCCTCTCTGACTTGCAAACTAATCACAGTTCCCGGGAAAGGGAAAAAAGAAAAAAAAAGAAGAAGAAAAATAAATAATCATGCATGAATTATCTGCAGAAAGAAGGATGGATTCCCTGCTGGGCTGGCTTGGGGGGGGGCGGCATCAAAGCAGGGCATCCAGGCACCTGGATTCCCACCAGGAAATAGGACCACGCTTTTTCCAAGCCTGCCCTCCCCATTAATACAAAAAAAAAAAAATGGGAGAAAGGCAGACCCCCAGCTTAAGGAACCCATGTTACAAAAAGGTTGGGATAAGCTATCCATGTTCTGCATTTTTTTTTTCTTCTTCCCCAGCTGGGTCTCCCTTTGCTTTGATTAAAGAGAATTTGCACCCGCCTTCCAACGTCGCCTGAGGTCACGTGACTGTCTTTTGGACCACCCACATTTACAGCTGTTTGTAGTATGGGGTTTCCTGCCTGAGCAGGGGGCTGGACTAGATGACCTCCAAGGTCCCTTCCAACTTTATTATTATTATTATTATTATTATTATTATTATTATTATTATTATTATTATTATTATTACCCCGTGATCACGTGACTGCGATTTAGGGTGGTTTTGCTAGAAAACTGCTATCGGCTTCCAGTCTACTTCCAGTAAACAATGGGTTTGTTTAACAATCCCAGCACTCGCTTAACGACCGGGGCATCCACTTTATAACCACTGCAAAAAAAAAAAAGTCATACAATTGGGTCCGGTCGTGAGGTGATGCATCTGACAACTGTCATGACGTAGGACTATAATATGGGGATCAGTTGGGGTGACAGGTTGCAGACCAGCTGTGTTGGTGTCGTTCGCCTGTCCCGGGTGCAGCAAACAGAGGAATGAAACAAGTCCGAGTTTCAAAACGTGTTAGTTGCCAGCGGCTTTCAGACAGGCTATGTTGGTTTGCAAAAACCAAACAGCTGTCTGCTTCATTCTTATATGCTCTTATAGGTTAGCAAAACAAATAATGGTTTTGATGAGTCTTGAACGTCACACCTTACAGAGAGGTGAGTTTTCGGGGCTTTGGATGGCTTGTGGTTGTGCCTGAGCAGGGGGTTGGACTCGATGACCTCCAAGGTCCCTTCCAACTTTATTATTATTATTATTATTACTCCTCCTTTATCTTTCTGAAAAAGAGTTTGAAGTTGTAAGTCCTCCACTTCCAACTATTCATTCAGTGACCGTTCCAAATTAACAACAGTGCTGAGAAAAGTGACTTGTGACTGTTTTTCACACTCGGAACTTTTGCAGCATCCCAGGGGTTCCCGGGATCAAAATCCAGACGCTTGGCAACTGACTCATCTTTATGACAGATGCAGCGACCCATCGTAAGGTCATTTGGTAACCCTCTGAGAAGCAAAATCAAGGGGGAAGACAGGTTCACTTAGCAACTGCCTGTGGCGAACTTAACCACTGCGGTGATTCCCTTAACAAGCTGTGGCAAGGAAGGTTGTGAAAATGGGGCAAAATCCACTTTACAACCGTACCTCGCTTAGCCACGGAAATTACGGGCTCCGTTGTGATCCTGAGTCAAGGACTACTTGACTGCCCATGATGGAATGAAAGAAGAATCTGGGAGGTGACTAGCAAGTTGTTATGGAGAGGAGTGTGCTCTGCCCGACACATCTTTCAGTTGTGTCGAAACTACAAATCGTACCATCTACAAACGGACGAGTTGAACCTTCGAGAACTTTTATTGGAGAATAATCTTCGTTGGGCACGAGGGGTCTTCTCCGACCTGGGTCGTGCGACGGTGACCACGTTAAACGGTTCGATAGTTTGACAACTAACGGAGGGTTTGTCGTGAAATTACGAACTTCAGTGCCCACCTCCATGGAGAACAAAAACCCCTTTTTTTCTCCACAGAGATCCTTCTCTATGGGATGAAGCCTCTAGATGTCCATCTGTATCACCGGTGCTGTTATCAAGAGTCAGATTAGCTCCCCTTACTGACAGCATCCATCTCTCATTCCTTCTCTAATCTCTACCTTGGGGAGGATTTACAGGCAATTGATGGAAGGGAGGCGGGATCAAAAGGCATTTGGGAGTGGAATCAAAACTTAGATAACTGAAGTATTTGAAGAATGCGGGGAAACACGGAGAGAGCAAAAGGGGGGGGGAGAGTTGATGAAACAATGAGGAAAGGACCGCTATCATGTCCTCAGCAAGAGGCAATCCCAAGAGAAAGAATTCAAAATAACAGAGTTGGAAGGGACCTTGGAGGTCATCTAGTCCATCCCCCTGCTCAAGCAGGAGAGCCTATACTATTCTGGGCAAATGGCTGTCCAATCACTTCTTGAAATCCTCCAGTGATGGAGCACCTACAACTTCTGGAGGCAGGCAGTTCCACTGATTAATTCTCACTGTCAGGAAATTTCCCCTTAGTTTCCTTGATTAGTTTCCATCCGTTGCTCCTTGTCCTGCTTTCAGGCGCTTTGGAGAGTAGCTTGACTCCCTCTTCTTTGGGGCAGCCCCTGAGATATTGGAAGACTGCTATCATCCTTCTTTTTATTAGACTAGACATGCCCAGTTCCTGCAACCGTTCTTCGTATGTTTTAGCCTCCAGGCCCGTGATCGTCTTTGTAGTGGTATAATCGTTGATCAAGACTGATTTGAAAAGCTGAAAGTCCTTTTCTAACAGCCAAGTAAGACATGATGGGAAGAGATAATAGAATAACATAATTGGAAGGAACCTTGGAGGTCTTCTAGTCCGACCCCCTGCTCAAGCAGGAAACACTATATAATTTCAGACAAATAGTTCTTCAGTGTCTTCTTAAAAACCTCCAGTGATGGAGCACCCACAATTTCTGAAGACAAGCCAAGTTCCACTGATTAATTGTTCTCACTGTCAGGAAATCTCTCCTTAATTCTAGGTTTAACAGATAAGTTAGTAATTACAACTTCAGGGAATAACAATTCATGGTCTTTTGGAGATCTGGTTCACCTCCCACCAGCTGATTTTCAAACATTTGCCATTATCGACCAAAGGGAGAAGGTGAAGACTTTTCAGCTTGGAGATTCCTGCAGTTGCTGCCAAGGTGATGGTTCCCCCCCATCTGCTTCTACCTCCTCCGAGCAGACTTGACTTCCCAACCTTGAGGCGCCCATCTGCTTTTGAGAAGACCGCAGTTCCGGCTGGTGTACACAATCTCCGCCAAGGGTTTGTCACAGGCAAACAAAAGGACTAATTACACAGCCAGAGAATCCAAGGGACCTCCTCATTTTTCTCACAGTTTCAGGCAAGTGACAAGTCTAACCTCTGCCAAGGAGGATGTGGAGGAGCACAAAAGATGTAGACATCTCCGCCGACTCCGTTTCTCCCCCTGCTTACGGGGTGATGAATGGAGACGCTTCCAACAAGCAGCATCTTCCGAAGCAGTTGAAAAATTAGACAGAGAAGCTACAGAGACGCAGTTTTCCCATCTATCATTCTCCTTTTCTCTCCCAACCCTCTCCGGAGGGTTCCCATAATAGCCGCATCTTTTACCAAGATTTAAACAAAAGTCATCTCTGCCAGAGATGGCGAGAACTGACAAGCTGCCACAAAAGGGGGAAATAACCGTGGTTCACTCCAGAAGAATCTGGACGGGGTGTCACCAGAGGAGAAGAGAACATTCGTTCTGCTTGCCTTGTGATGGAAGACTACCCAGTTGACAGTTTCGGAGCCTGTTGGAGAAAGAAAACTCATTTTTTTTTGTACCTGGCGATGCGGTTGCGATTTTTGAAGTGTGAGCTAAAGCAGTGGTTCTCAACCTGTGGGTCGGGACCCCATTTGGGGTCGATCGACCATTTCATGGGGGTCGCCAAGCAAGGCTGTCCGCCATTTTTTTTGTCCACCATTTTTTTTGTCCGCCATTTTTTTCCCCCTTTTCCGGCGGTTGCCTTACCTCCCTTGGGCTGGGCCAGCTGGTGGTCGGCCTGCTCCGTCTCTGCTGCTTGCCAGCTACGCGTCGGCCGGCGCAGGGGGCGGAACCATGCATGCGCGGCGCTCCCGGGCAGGAAAAGTCCTCGACTTACGACCGGTTGAGTAGTCCTCGACTTACGACCGGTTTAGTCCTCGACTTACGACCGGTTGGGGTCGCGGTATTAAAAAGGTTGAGAACCACTGAGCTAAAGGGAAGATCTGCTCAGAAAGGGTGGAAGGCGCTCATCAAAAAAGGGAGGAGAGGAAGAGATGGGCAAAACAAAAAAGCTTCTATTAAAAAGGGACATCTATGAGCATCCATGTAGCCCTTCTTCTTTTAGATTAAAAAGGCACATCCATAAAATGAATCTCTAAAGGTATAAGGTATAAAAATATGAGATCCAGAATTCAACTCTATGGGTTTATCTTTCTTTACAGGTAGTCCTTTGACTTACAAAAGTAGAATCCAGAAAGTGTCAGCTTCCTATCCACTTTTGCAGCAGCTAGTTAGGTAGTCTATGGCAGAGGTCCCCAACCTATGGGCCACGGCCCGCTACCGGGCAGTGACCTCTTGGCCACCGGGCCGGGTGAGTGGCTGGCCAGTGCACACACGCAACTCCTGTCCTTGCAGTGGCGCTAGCCAAGTGTGAGCTGTGAGTCTCTCACCAGCGCTAGCAAAGTCACGAGGCGGTGCTAGCAGCCCCATTTGTGGAGCGCACTACTCACGGCCCTGTTTGCGCGTGCGCAGCCACATTTGCGTGTGTGTGCATGCACACATAAAAGTGTCTGTCCCTCCCTTTTCCACCAGGCCACCAATCCAGAAAGATTGGTGACCCCTGGTCTATGGGATGAAGTCATTCCTGGTCATCTTTTACCAGCTCCCTAACATACTAACTCTGGGATGGTAGCAGAAGGAGTCAATTCTGCCTATGAGCTGAAGGACAGCTGTCTTGTTTGATGCCCTAAAGCCAGCAATAACCTATTTTTAAGATTTTATTTCTTGGGGATGAAGAAAAAAAATGATGTTTTACAAACACGAGAAGAAAGCAATTGCAGGGTCAGCCACAAAAGGAAAAACATGTCCAATTCTCCAAACCAAGCAGAGCAAACCAAACCATGGTTCAAGGCAAGAGAATTTGGGAGTCTGAGCTGGAGAAGAAAGCCCCTATATAGGTTGAATGAGAAGACTTCTTCAATGAGAACATAGCTGTAAAAGTTATTCATCTTCACAGGATTGAAGATGCGTCTTGTGAAGACCCTGATATAAATGGACATTGCAACTCCAACACGGATTCTCAAGAGCCTTTTCTCTTAGGAAAACAAGTAGGGTCCATCCTGTCCATTAAGGTAAGTTGTTCTACTCCTAGCAAGACCCAGTTCAGTTGGAGTAGAAGAAGAGCAGGCAGAACTGAGGGGTGGCGTTAAGCACATCATCAGCTCAGAGTACTTACGTTGTCACAAATAGCTCAAGTCCAGCCCTTCTTGAGTTCCGTTGACCCTTATTGGGAGCCAATTTGATATTGAACGTTAGTTGACTATTGTCTATAGGCTTGAGCAATTGAATGGCAACTTAACGTATGACCCTGATCCTTTGTGCCTGACAGCTGGAAAATGTAAATCTGCAGAAAATTCCTGGATCCGATCCTCTATCTCATCTTCCCTTCTGAAGAATCCTGGGAGTTGAAATCCACACATCTTTATTATTATTTATTAAATTTATGCACTGCCGTTGAAGCGACTCTTAAAGTTGCCAAAGCTGAGAAAAACCCTGCTCTAAAGCAGCTAAAAGCATTTCAGAGGCCAAGATGGGAACACAAATTTCCAGCCAGAAACCGTGATCAACTCTTAATATAATTAACAAACCCTAACTAACTAAGCCAATGACAGCTCTTTGTCAGCCCATAATAACCTGCAGGGCGGAAGAAGAGCTGCTTTTAATTGTCCTTAATGTTTCATTAGGCACAATTAGATGTAAAAATGTCAACTGCACCATTTGTTGTGGTTTTAATTACACAACGGGCAAGATAAAAGAAAATTTGATTAACCTGCTTCTTTGTTTAACATCGGAGGAAGTGAGGGAGATGCCCCCTGTTAAGCAATGTGACGATTTTTCAGGTTGGCCAATCCAGGCAAAATGGTTTGGCTATAACATTCATATTTTCATTGACGATTAAAGGAGCCCCTTAATATTTTTAGCAAGATCACTGGGGCAAGGTTCTCTTTTGCTCCAGTTATGCTAAAAGAAAGGAAGTTGGGCATCTTGATGTGGGTTTTCATGGCTGATATCTGTTGGGTAGTGTTGAGTTTAAGGGTTTAGTGGTATATAGACCACAGATTCCAAGGGAAGAGAATATGGGTAGCTCAGGGCTGAACTGTGGGGTCCTTCATGCTGTCTGAGATTGGTGGATCTCTTGCAGACATTTCATGACCCAGCTAGGTAACATCATCAATGCTAAAAGGGAGTAAGGTTTGTTGAAAGGAGGAGGAGGAGGAGGAGGAGGAGGAGGAGGAGGAGGAGGAGGAGGAGGAGGAGAACTCCAGGGTCCTTAGTGCTCTCTGAGTATGGTGATTTTCTTGCAGACATTTCATTACCCAACTAGGTAATATCATCAGGGTTAGAAGGGAGTGGGGTTTGTTGAAAGGAGAAGGAGGCAGAGGAGGAGGAGGAGAACTCCAGGGTCCTTGGTGCTCTCTGAGTATGGTGATTTTTTTGCAGACATTTCGTTACCAAACTAGGTAACATCATTAGGGTTAGAAGGGAGTGGGGTTTGTTGAAAGGAGGAGGAGGAGGAGGAGGAGGAGGAGGAGGAGGAGAACTCCAGGGTCCTTGGT
>NW_015387903.1:144255-158340 GCF_001527695.2 Protobothrops mucrosquamatus | reverse complement strand
AGGAGAAGGAGGAGGAGGAGGAGGAGGAGGAGGAGGAGGAGGAGAACTCCAGGGTCCTTGGTGCTCTCTGAGTATAGTGATTTTCTTGCAGACATTTCGTTACCCAACTAGGTAACATCATCAGGGTTAGAAGGGAGTGAGGTTTGCCATTTTCTAATATACTAGTGACTTGCTCTGTCAGTGTTGGTGGGACTGTTCCTGCTGGTTCCTTAATTAGACCGTTGTTTACTCTTTGAGTGTAACTCTGAGTTGGTCGTTCCACCAGTACTGGCAGGGCGAGCCATCTGACCAATAGTAACACTGCGCTGAAATCCACCTTACAATTTCCGAAAGGTTTTCTTTCCCTGCAATAGGAGCTTCTGGTTTTTTCAACTTTTTTCTCTGGCGATGGAGAATTCTTTGCAATGACTCTTGGTGGTGGTATTGAGCTTCCTTGATCGTAGCAGGTGGTAGAAAGGGTGATATCTCTTATATTCTTTAACCACCCTGAAGTCTCCCTGGTTGCGCCCATTTTTTTTTTATTATGCAAGGGTCCCGCGGGATCATCTAGTCAGAGGACACAGAACTGGGGGGGGGGAGGAGGCCAGAGAGGATGCAGGATCCTGAAAGAGGCTAGAAAGGTGATTGCACTTTCCTGTCGGAGCTTGGATGCTAAGCACCTTTGAGCTGGTTGGAAGTTGGAAGGGAGAATTTCGTTCTCTTTCCCGACAATCCAAAGGTGTGGATGCCACACATGGAGGGCCAAGCCAGCTTGACTTTTAACAATCAATCATTCAAGAGGCCCCAAGAAGGTTCCACACAACCAATTGCAGCCTGATTCAGGTGACCCTGAAGGCACAGATAAAACTCCCAAGTGGCCTCAACGACTCTCAGAAGGAGTACTAATGACCAGATGACTGCAAGGAATATAAATCCTTCCATCCTCCGGGTCGTTCAGTCAGAACTGAAGAAGCTTCTTGGATGAGGAGCAGAAGGTCTTCAAGGAAAAACCAAGGAAGTCCAGTTGGCTTTCAAAAAAGCCCCTTTGGGACAACCATGACCTGGAGGACAGAGAATCTCCGTAGACAATCAATCATCCAATTCTTTATTATGCCTCATAGACCAGGGGTAGGCCACCTTGGCTCTTTTATGACTCGTGGACTTCAACTCCCAGAATTCCTGAGCCAGCCATGCTGAGGTGAAAGGGAGAGGTTTCCAAGCTGAGCCATGCTGGCTCAGGAATTCTGGGAGTTGAAGTCCACAAGTCATAAAAGAGCCAAGGTTGCCTACCCCTGGTCTAGGAGGCTCACCGCTTAGAACAGGAGGACTTAGGACAGGGGTAGGCAACCTTGGCTCTTTTATGACTCGTGGACTTCAACTCCCAGAATTCCTCATCCAGCCATGCTGAGGTGAAAGGGAGAGGTTTCCAAGCTGAGCCATGCTGGCTCAGGAATGCTGGGAGTTGAAGTCCACCAGTCATAAAAGCAGGGCTTTTTTTCTCATAGAACGCCCAGAACGGAGTTCCGGCACCTTTTTTGGATGGAACCTTGTAGAGTAGGCAAGGCAGGTTGTATGACATGTATGAGTTCTGGCACCTTTTTTTTTTTTTTTAGAAAAAAAGCACTGCATAAAAGAGCCAAGATTGCCTACCCCTGCTCTAGAACCCTTTAAGCCCACCTTCACATGGTACACAGGTGGCCCAGTGAGTAGCTTCTACCACGGGGAATTCACCGACATCTTGGGAGGAGAAGACCCCCTTTCTTGGGATTTTCAAAACTAAGCTGCCACTCACAGTCTTCCAGATTCAGGAGTTCTAGCCAAGAAATCTAGAACCACAGAAGTCATGTTCCTCCCCCTTTTTTCCCAAGTTCTGTTGCTATTCTACTCTCACGGACGTCCGCAAGGGATGATGTCCATCTCTCGAGAAGGACACCAAGGGGTCTTTGAGTAATGAAAGAGCCAAATTTGCCTCTTCCTGTCATAGACCAACATAAGACCGGGGGCTGATATGCCTTCAGTATTCATCTCTGGATTTTGGCATCCGTCCACCAAAAAAAACCACTGGTGGCCCCGAGGGACCCTTCGTCTTTCAAAACACAAACCAGACGAGCAACTGTTAGTTCCATCTTTTTTTGGGTGGAATCAAAGAGGCAACTGACAACGAACAAATCAACAAATCGTAGGAGCTTGTTCCCTTGACAAAGGGATAATGGGAGGAGGAGAAAACAAGGAGGCATCCGATTTCCGCCATAAAACCCCACAATAGCGTCGTGTCCATTGTTAATCGCCATTCCCCATTCCCCAGAGAAGGACTTTCCATTCTGAAGCGGAGGCATCAAAATGAGAACCGTCTCCCAGCTTGATAGATTTAAATGTGGCCGAGGACTAAAGAGGCCCGCTGCGGTACAGATTACTAGTGTTTATACAGCTTTACAGAGGAAACCGTAAAAGTGCTCTTTAGATGAAATCAGTATATATTTGCACATTAACGTAATTTAATCATAACACTCATATTATCACTTCGTTCTTAGCATGAGGTCGGGTTGGGCAAATACCGTTTCCTCTTCTAGGCTATTTGTAGGAGGGTATCAAGGGCGAGTTCCCCGCCCCTGCATTTCTTGCATTTCTTCCCAAAATGTTGAGAGGGGGTCGTAAAGAAGAGAGAGGAACACCATCTCAACATCTTTTTTTACATCGTGGTGACCAAAACTGGATACTGCATCCAGTTTTGGTCACCACGATGTAAAAAAGAGGTTGAGACTCTAGAAAGAGTGCAGAGAAGAGCAACAAAGATGATTAGGGGACTGGAGGCTAAAGCATATAAGGAACGGTTGCTGGAACTGGGTATGTCTAGTTTAATGAAGAGAAGGACGAGGGGGGACATGATAGCAGTGTTCCAGTATCTCAGGGGCTGCCCCAAAGAAGAGGGAGTCAAGCTATTTTCCAAGGCGCCTGAAGGCAGGACAAGAAGCAATGGATGGAAACTGATCAAGGAGAGAAGCAACCTAGAACTAAGGAGGAATTTCCTGACCGCTAGAACAGTTAACCAGTGGAACAACCTGCCTCCAGAAGCGGTGAATGCTCCAACACTGGAGGTTTTTAAGAAGAGACTGGTCAGCCATTTGTCCGAAATGGTATAGGGTTTCCTGCCTGAGCAGGAGGTTGGACTAGATGACCTCCAAGGTCCCTTCCAACTTTTTTATTATTATTATTATTATTATTATTATTATTATTATTATTATTATTATTATTATTATTATTATTATTATTATTATTATTATTATTATTATTATTACCTCAACGGGGTTTGGCGAGGAACTGTTTAGGTTTGAAGCAAAGTCATTTACAGGTTTGTCCTTGACTTATAACCACAATTCAGTGCAAAATTTGTGTTCCCAAGTTCGACGTTTAGTTAGGTATGTTTTGCCCCGCATTACGACTTTTCTCGCCACGGTTGTTAAAGCCAATCATTGCCATTGTTAAGTTTATCACCTGGCTGTTGGTTCAATCTGCCTTCCCCCTTTGACTTTGCTGGTCAGATGGTCGCAAAAAGCGGATCCCGGGATCCCGGGACACTGCAACCGTCGTAAATATGAACCAGTTGCCAAGCATACAACTCTCGGTCACGTTCTTCTATATGTTTGCAATTTGTAAAGAGAGAGAAAAATCATAAGGCCTTGTGAGGACAATGCTCCATTGGGTTTTTAAATTTTTGCCACTGCCTTCTGTAGCCCAGTGTCTTTCTTTTTCTACGGTGAAAGGCGGGGGGGGGGGGAGGATGTAAAATACTAACCACTTTAGTCTTTCAAGGGCCTGGAAATCGAATTTGTTCTTTCATTCATTGGGTTCCATAAATTCCCCAAATACAAGGACAGGAAAATCAATGCTCAAGAGAGATAAACCAGTCCCCTCCCTACTCACTGGAAGGAAAAGCTTGAGTTTTATCAGATCTATCAATAAGGTCTGGCTGTAGCATGTCAAATTGTGTTTTTCAAGAAGACTTATGTCTGTTGGGGGAAGGGCTGGGGAATGAGAAGGTCTTGAAAGAGCTGACATAGGGAAGGGAAGGGAAGGGAAGGGAAGGGAAGAGAAGGGAAGAGAAGAGCAGAGCAGAGCAGAGGAGAAGGGTAGGGTAGGGTAGGGTAGGGTAGGGTAGGGTAGGGTAGGGTAGGGAAGGGAAGGGAAGAGAAGAGAAGAGAAGAGAAGAGAAGAGAAGAGAAGAGAAGAGAAGAGAAGAGAAGAGAAGAGAAGAGAAGAGAAGAGAAGAGAAGAGAAGAGAAGAGAAGAGAAGAGAAGCTTTCCGTTTCTGATTAAGGATGGATAAGTTTATTTCTGATTCTCTTTTTTTTCAGATCCATCACAATTGGGAAACATTCTCTTTAACCATCTGTAATATATTTTGGGGGCTTTTCATATATCCCAGCTGCAATTCCATTTGCAATGTTTTTCCTAATGCATAGACTTATCCAACATTTCCCCAAATTCTTTTCATGAATATAAGAACTGTTGTTCTATAATCTCTCTCAGTCTCTGTCTTTCTCTCTTTCATTTGTCTGTCTGTCTGTCTGTCTCTCTCTCATTAAATTTTCATTTTAATGTATGCCGATTAGCGTACATTCAAAGTGACAATAAAGTTATTATTCTATTCTTCTAATCTGTCTGTCTCTCTGTCTCTGTCTCTCTTTCATCTCTCTCTGTCTCTGTCTTTCCACCCTTTCATCTCTCTCTCTCTCTCTCTCTCTCTCCCTCCCTCTCTGTCTGTCTCTCTGTCTCTCTCTCATAACCAGCAGGACAGTCTATTTCAGATAATTAATATTGTATGCTGCCCAAAGCCACTTGATTGTGAGGTGGGTGACTCTATAAATACGATTTACAAATATAAAAATAAATAAATGAATGCATTTTGGGTGGTGCAGTGGCTCAACTATGCCAATGTAGAACATGTTCAGAGAAAAACTAAATTTCTCCTCCATCCTCCATCTTCACGCCTATCCTCACAGGGACCTGATGCAAAATTCCTTTGGAGAAGAATCTGCCCAAGTGGAGAAACAGTCAAGTCTCTGTTTCTGAACTGCCAGAAGTTTGCAATCAAAGTTAACAACCACCGAGGGACCTTACAACCAGAGAAAGACTGTAGTTGAGAGAGGGACGGGGAGAAAAAAAAGGAGAGTAGATACATATGTATGGAGCAAGACACACATTGTGTTGTTCATCCTTGAAGGAAGGAAGGAAGGAAAGGAGACAAGGCAGGCTCTTTGAAATAAGCCACCCATTCTAAATAACAGACACTTGTCTCTTTGTGGTGACATGAAACTCAGATGAAACACGGCTAGTATTTGCTAGAAGTTGCTTCTGATCTCATCCGGGGCTATTGTTCCAGCATGCTCACCTTTGATATGCAAATTTTTTCCCCTCCCTTCCCAACTTGAGTAGGAGATGTAACTCCTGATATGGTAAACCAGGGAATTAGCCCAGAAGGAGAGGAGAGCAAAAATGCAAATTGACAGCTCTGAAACAGAGAGGCATGAACAGCGGCAAGCTATGAAATCTGATGGTTTCTCTCCTTCCTGCCCTCAACTTACAACCACCGTTGAGACCCGGCTGAGCAAGGAGGTGGTTATTATTATTATTATTATTATTATTATTATTATTATTATTATTATTATTATTATTATTATTATTATTATTATTATTATTAAGAAGACACAAAGCTTAGCAGCCAGACAAAACAAAGACACTTTCTGGCCCCAAATGAACCTGGTAAACCAAAGAATCAGAATAATTGGTGTAGAAACACAAGCACTGTTGCAACTGATTTGTGGGCATACAACCAGTAGTGGGATTCAAATATGTGAAGAACCGGTTCTCTGTGTGGATGCCGCTTCCGGACGTCCATTCAGAGCCTGGGCAACAAAAAATTAGCTACCGGTTCTGCCGAAGTGGTGCGAACTGGCTGAATCCCACCACTGCATACAACATGCTAAATCTGTTTCTCGAGCTTATTATTACATCCCATTTCATTAATGAAGTTTTAGCCACAATTGCCAAGTTCCCACAACATGTTAAGCCATAGAGTTGTACAAGTTACAATGACTGGGTTCTTACAATTGACTACATGTTATGTCTTAATGTGCTGCGTGAATTCATATTTAAAGCATGGGGATAACTGAAAAGGGGGGGGGTCAGAGTCCAAACCCACCACAATCGCCATCATCTCCCCTCCTTCAGGCTTTTGTACTCACTACTACTACCTTGTAAGTTGAACAAACCGCCCTTCACATCTGTGCCTGCAAAGTTAATTATCTCCAAATAGCTTCCAGAAGCCTCAAATCATTTATGAAAACAAAAATTAACTTTCCATATAAACATAATTACATGGAAACACCAGTATCCCAGGCTGGTATGAACATTGTTTTGTAAACTGGGAAAGGAGCCAACTGAGTTTATTAGACAATATAATTAATGACACTTCCCTCCCCCTCCCTCTTTGCTTCAGAAGAAAACTGTTTACAGTCTCCAAGTAGGAGGCAGTTCAAAAGAGACACACGTGCACCTGCACCCACAATCACACCTGACAGCTTTACAAAGTGTTTGGAGGTGGAGAAGGTAGGAAGACACCTTTAGTGAGAAGCCAACAGGGTCTCAGAAGTTGAGGAGTGGGAAAAAAGTAGAGGGACATGCTAGCAACTTACTGTACTGTAGATGTTCTCCAAATGTCTTCTCCACCTTGCAGTGACCGAAGACTACGTAGCTTGGGGTAGATCTGCTGTATTCCATAAAGAGAGTCCCATCTTCATCCCACAACAGGAAATCCGTCAACGTAATCTGCTCAGATTCCAACGTTCCCACGGTAGCTCTTCCCGTTTGGTCCGCCGGCAAGCACAAGATGTAAGATGTAGCTCGGCCGTCAATGGAGCTCTTGGCTTCTCAACGCTTCCTGTAAACCCAAACCAAACAGGACATCAGATTGCTTCTCTCTGGCTCCAAGCAGAGCTGCACATTGAGGTTCCTTTATCAAGCTCTTGATCACACGTCCCAGGAAAGCATTTGTTAATTACCACTTTCATTTTGTTGCCTGGCCTACCGCTCTTGTGGAATGCCCTCAATTAATTCCTTGCACCACCGGAATTGGATTTGCCAGTGACGGACACACTGAGCGAATATTTAAGCAGCCTGTGATGGAAAGCAGGCAATGCCACCACCGTGGGGTGGGAGAGACTTCCCCTCCTCCTCCTCCTCCTCCTCCTCCTCCTCCTCCCAACACAAAGCATGAGAGTGAATTAGTGCCTTTGTGAATGGACAGCGGAAGGCAGAGATCAAATATCAAGCTCCTAATTCAATCGGGAAGGATGTGCTGTTCTTTTCCCGCAACGCGCACCCACGGTCCTGCCAGAGTGATAGGTAGGATGTTGCTTGGATTTAATGCCCTTTCCTGCTGTCCTATTGTTAAATTTGTGCGTTGTCTCTGTTTCCTGCTGACATTAGAGCTTTAAGCTTCAGAAGTCCGTCTGCAAATCAGGTGGGGGAACTATACTGCAGAAGAGAAGAAACCTGCAAGGGCACGTCGGCTGATCACACAACTCTGGGACACTGCAACCTTTGTAAATTCATGCCGGGTGCCAGCTGCCCAGATTTTGATCATGTGTCCATGGGCATGCTGCAATGGTTGTAAGGGCAAGGACCCCTTTTCTCTGTACCGTTGTAACTTCAAATGCTCACTAAACAAATGGTTGTCAATTGAAGACTATCTGTATACCAAAAAAAGATCTAGGAAGGGGAATCTTGACTTTCTTTCTCACACTGTCTTGTTTCCCTGGGCACACCTCATATGTGAAAGAAGATGGAAGGTTACTTCTGATTTTTTTTTTGACTAACCAAAGAGGTGTGTTGTGTACTGACTCTGGACATAGTTTCATGTGACACAATCATTGTTCTACTTCTACAAACAACCAAAGTCTTGCCACCAGAGTTTCTTGTCAATTAAGTTTCACCGCACTTTCTCCTCTCATTCTGCATACGGGTGCTGAAAAAATTCCGGTCCTCACACTTATGACCAGTCCTTGCAATTTACAACCGTTGCATCACCCTCATAATTCCGTGATTGCAATTCAGACTCTTGGCAACAGCTCACATTTATAACCGGTTGCGATTCCTGATACCGAACTGGTTTCTTTGAGCAAAAACTGCATGCCTTTCTGGGTCTGTTGCAACCCCTTTCTTTTTGGGGTTCCAGTTTTCGCAAGTGGGAACCCCACGATCAACCTGAAATATGGACCCCATCGGCCCCATTAGATTAGATTCAGCTCCTCGGTGCTTCCCCCTGTCAATATCCTAATATACTTCTCATTATGCCTTGTTATAGGGAAATTGAGCTTCTGCTGAAATCTGCAGGAGTGGCTGATTAGCGTGAGTCACTCCATGCTACGGAAAGCGTGGGGTGCTGGGCTCAGGCAGCTCCAGATGGCATTTATCAGGATATTGACCATCAATCTTTGTGCTGTAAACTGGAGAAGAAAAAGAAAGTTATAATGACCCATTAGGACTGTACCAGGCCCTGCTTTGTGTTTAGAAATGAAGCCAGCCACCAGTCAGCATTTATTTTCATTAACAGTCGATTCTCCCAAAAGGAAAATAATAAATAAAGCAAAGCAACATCACCCCTCCCAGCGCATTGTTCTCTATGGGGTCCGTGCTATTCAGAATCCCCAACTATCACACTGTGGGGTTTCCAAAGCTTCATTTCCATCACGATAAGGCACGATAAGGAGCCGAGGCAGTAATGCTTCAATTCGTGTTCATCGGCTGAGGATGCTCTCGGTACATGTACACGGCTGTCCTATTGGACCATGCTTAAAAAAAAAAAATCCCTACCCTGATAAATGAGTATCCTAATTCGCCCTAATTTTCCCCGCTGCCTTTCTGATTTCTTTCCCTCCGTGCTCTCTCTCCCCCCTTTTTAAAGATTCCTGCTTCTTACAATAACGATAGTACAAGGTGGTCCAGTTCATTTAGCGACCGTTCCAAGTTGCAACGGCACTGCACAAAGTGACTTACAAAGTTCTTCACGCTTACGACCTTTGCAGCATCCCCGTGGTCATGTGTGATCAAAATTCAGATGCTCGGAAACTGACCTGTACTTATGACGGTCGGAGTGTCCCGGGGGTCCTGTGATCCCCTTTTGCGACCTTCTGGCAAGCCGAGTCAATGGGGAAGCCAGCTTCACTTAACAACCGTGTTACTAACTTCACAACTGGTTCCAATACCCATTGTCAAAAGAAAATATATACTATACATTACCCATACCCATACATGCACATACATATGCCATATATCATTCATCATCATCATCATCATCCTAGCCATTGTCTGTCCACTCTAGGTGGAAGGCCTCTTCCACACGTTTCCAACCTGCGCTTTCTTTTGCCAGTTGGGCCCACCATACTTGCTGATGTCGTCGCTCCATCTTGTTTTCGGTCTCTTTCGCGGACGCTTTTGATCAAGTGGGATCCATTCTAGGACCGCCTTGGTCCACCTGCCCTCAGTTCCTCCTTGCTATGTGACCAGCCCATTTCCATTTCAGTTCTTTTACTCTCTTGATACTCTATTGTATGTTCTCTAATCCATGTGCAGGTCTTTCTCTCCTGTCTTGTGCCGAGCGTGTGTCTTTCCGTGGCTCTTTGCGCCCCTCGTAGCTTTTGTGTCGATTGCGAGGTTAGTGTCCATGTTTCGCCGGCATATGTTAGAAGTAGCACATGCTGATTGAAAACTTTTCTCTTCAGCCATAGGGGGAGGTTGTTCTTGAAAATTACGCTTAGCTTGCCGAATGCCTGCCAACCACATTCCACAAGCCGTTCAATTTCCTTTATTGTATCACCTTCTGTTGAGATCCGACATATTGTATGCTACACATATACATATATACAGAAGAGGGAGTCAAGCTATTCTCCAAAGCACCAGAAGGCAGGAGAAGAAGCAAGGGATGGAAACTAATCAAGGAGAGAAGCAACCTGGAACTAAGGAGGAATTTCCTAACTGTGAGAACAATTAGCCAGTGGAACAGCCTGCCTCCAGAAGTGGTGAATGCTCCAACACTGGAGGTTTTAAAGAAGAGACTGGACAGCCATTTGTCTGAAATGATATAGGGTTTCCTGCTTGTGCAGGGGGTTGGACTAGAAGAGCTCCAAGGTCCCTTCCAACTTTATTATTATTATTATTGATCATCGCACAGTCAGCCAGATGTTCAGACTGGATTTGGCATTTTGTCTACCTATCAAGTCCTTCCCAAGGACCTGGGATAGGCAGATGTGGATGTTTGATGGTATTACAGATCTCGTCGCAGGATGGAAGCGGTTCCTAGTAAGGCCGCCTTTTGCAATTGATGCATGGAGAATGTGTCAATGCTGATGATGGTGTTCAAGTGGTGCTCCAGTTGTTTTGGGATTGCACCCAAGGCCCCTATTACTATTGGTACTACCCTTGCTTGCCTTTGCCACAGTCTTTCTATTTCTATTTGTAGGTCTTTGTATTTTGTTATCTTCTCCAGTTCTTTCTCGTCTATTATTACTATTACTATTACTATTTGTTCTGCTTCAGATACTGCAAAACCCTCTCCCAGAAGGTAACGAAGGAAACCGTTCATGGAGAGGATGTGTCCAGACAATACTTTGGACCCTGGTCAAGCAGCGCTTATATGCCATGTCCTGGATAGAAGGAAGTGAACTTCCAATAATCTTTCCTGCCATCCTCACTGCACAGCCTTATCAGCCCAATGTCTTGAGGATGGTGGAATGGGGGAAGTCTCCCAATGATATCTGTCTCGTACGGAGCAGAGTGAGGTGCTACTTCCACGTTCCAAAGTCGATCCAGCTTTTTCCTCCAAATTGGTCCTGGAAACTTTTAAGGAGCAAGGATCTTGCCTGATAGCAGAAGTTAGGGATGTTTCAGCTGGGAGCTGTTACCAGGGAAACTGCTTGCTCAGCTGTTGCATTTCCAACCTGTCACTTTGGATCTGGCACCGGTCCAGAAATGCAGAATAATCTCTCCCCACATAAATGTTTTTAGAAAATACAACATGCTGCAGACGTCTCTCGCCCCCCCCCCCGCGCCGGCCCACTTTTCATTGAAATAAAAGAGGGGGGGGGGAAAACCTGTCGAGAAAGAAGTGATGGAACAGCAGGATCCCTTTTTTTTCAAGGTTTACTCATTCTTAACAGGTGTCAAAGTGTTTATTACATTTAGTATGCTGGGTTTGGGCTGGTTAAATCCACTCTGAATGGGCAAAAAAAATGTTACCTGGCTCTCAGCAAATGAAAAGACCAGAAGCAAAAGATCTCGCAACGGATGCCACCCATTGGACCTCTTGATCTGCATCTTCTCCTAAGAGATGGAATAAGCTCGGCTAAAATTAAAGACGGCCAGCAAACCACAAATTCCCACAAAAGATTCTAGGTTGGGTGTCTCTGTGAAGAAGTTGGATAGTTGCATTTTAAAGAGGAAGGAAGGAAGGAAGGAAGGAAGGAAGGAAGGAAGGAAGGAAGGAAGGAAGGAAGGAAGGAAGGAAGNCTCTTCCCTTCCAATTGAATTGTGTAGACTCTTCCCTTCCAACTGAATTGTGTAGACTCTTCCCTTCCAGCTGAATTGTGTAGACTCTTCCCTTCCAACTGAATTGTGTAGACTCTTCCCTTCCAACTGAATTGTGTAGACTCTTCCCTTCCAATTGACTTGTGTAGACTCTTCCCTTCCAATTGAATTGTGTAGACTCTTCCCTTCCAATTGAATTGTGTAGACTCTTCCCTTCCAACTGCACTCAGTTTTGGTCATCACATTCCAAAAAAAAAATGTTGAGATGTTGCAAAGAAGAACAACTAAGATGATTAAGGGCCGGTAGACAAAAACATGAAGAATGGTTGCAGGAATTGGGTATGGCCAGTGTAGAGAAAAGAAGGACTAGGGGTGACATGATAGCAGTATTCCAGTATTTGAGAGGCTGCCACAAAGATGAAGGGGTCAACTTATTCTCCAAAGCACCAGAAGGCAGGACAAGAAACAAGGGATGGAAACTGATCAAAGAGAGAAGCAACCTGGAATTAAGAAGAAACTTCCTAACAGTGAGGACAATTAACCAGTGGAACAGCTTTCCATCAGAAGTTCTGGGTGATCCATCACTGGAGGTTTTTAAGAAGAGACTGGGCAGCCACCTGTCTGAAGTGGTATAGGGTTTCCTGCTTGAGCAGGGGCTGGACTAGAAGACTTCCAAGGTCCCTTCTAGTTCTATTCTTATTAATGTTCTGGTTTTAATCCTATTTATTTTACATACTTTTTGTGCATGCTTTATTTTTATGACTATTTTCTTTGTTCAGTACTGAAGGTTATACGTCTATAATTTGAAGGTGCTTCTGACACGAATAAAGAACTGTTATCCCACATCAAGGTGAGCCTGAAAACAGATCAGATGTGTTGTCTGAACCAATTTCAAAGGCCTTTAAGGCAGAAATAATAGCATTAGCAGCCAAATTTGACTTCCATTTCACGCCTATTTTCCTGAGAACATCTCCTGCTCAACCCTATCTTACTCCCAAGTTAAGCATACATTGAATTGCATGCACTTCAGTGTTTAGCACCACTCCTCTGGAGAGTATATACTGGGAAAAGATTAGCATAGTAGCTTACACTCTCAGGCTAAGAGTTCTGGGGATGATATATAATTCATTTTTTGGCACATTTATTGCACTGCTAAATACACACAGTTGCCTGTGGAGCTGAAAAAAAGACTTCACGTTTGGTGCAATAAAGCAAATTCTTCTCAACGTCCCCAAAAGGGGTCTGTTTTGTTGGTTAACTGAATTATCATTAATTTTACATCCAGGGGAGAAAGTACGGAACCAGAGTTCAAGAGACTGCCTGCCATCTCTTAGGAGCTTTATGACCTGTAGGCCCACCCTGAGGAAGCAGTAGGTTGACACTTTATGTCAAAAAAGACTCTTGTGAACACACAACGGCAAGAAGGGCTAGAATGTGGCGCCTGTTCTGTTCCACGTGTAAAAAGCACAGTGGAACAAATGGCTGAATTCGGTATCTTCTTTATGCTAAAAATAAGATGACATTCCCCCTTGTATGTAAAATAATAATAAAGATGGGATTATGAGCCGAGTGGAAAAATATCATATTCTTGAATTTAGGGATTTCTGCTTAGATCTAGGCTATCACCGATATAGGACTTTGGGGCAGACACAGTACTGTTGTTGGTTGATCACACTTTCAAGAATACTTGTTAGAAAGTGAGGATATATTGCCATGTTATTCATTACTGATGGTTTGAGCGACAGACCTTGGAGACAGGGTGAAGAGACATCACCAAAGGAATGGACAGATAAGAGACAGCATAGTCCACAGCTAGAAAATGGGTGGGACAAGAGACTAAGAAGAGACCATCCTTAGTTTTTCAGGCTGTAAAGAAGATAGAGGAGAATTGTTCCTTCAGACTTGCAAGATTCTGCTAATGTAGCTTTAGAATAGAATAGAATAGAATAGAATAGAATAGAATAGAATAGAATAGAATAGAATAGAATAGAATAGAATAGAAAACAGAAAGAATAGAACAGAACAGAACAGAACAGAACAGAACAGAACAGAACAGAATAGAATAGAATAGAATAGAAGCTGGAAGGGACCTTGGAGGTCTTCTAGTGCAGCCCCCTACTGAAGCAGGAGAATCTATACCATCTCAGACAAGTGACTGTCTAATCTTTTCTTAAAAGCACCCACAATTTCTGGAGGCAAGCTGTTCCACTGGTTGATTGTCCTCACCGTCAGAAAATTTCTCCTTAAATCCAGGTTGCTTCTCTCCTTGATCAGTTTCCAAACCATTGTTTCTCGTCCTTCCCTCTGGTGCTCTGGTGCTCTGGTGCACAACCTGACCCCAATAAAATAGAATTAGCTTATCTGGTCTACCAGGTAAGGCTGACAATTATTGAAAGCTCACAATGTGGTCAGCTGGTTTAGTTAAACATGACTGCAACTTCTTGATAGGCATCACACTTTTTTGTACACTATAAGAAAGTTCTTGTGGAATTCTAGAAGCTAGGAATGTACAGATTTTGACTTTAA
>NW_015387903.1:84412-140968 GCF_001527695.2 Protobothrops mucrosquamatus | reverse complement strand
AGCCGTCCCAAGTCAGCGGGGCCAAGCTGGCTGCACCTAACTGTCTATGCCCACCCACCCACACCCACTTGCCTTTATCAAGTCAGCCGCACTGAGTGAGTGGCGTCAAGCTGGCCATGCCCACCCAACCAGGACCACCTACTGGTGGCAACACGGCAGTGACCACACAGCCATGCTTATCCAAACACGTCCACCTGGCCGCTGTGAGTCGTCCCATTTGAAGGTTGCTGATTGCAATTATGTGACTGTAGGATGCTGAAACTACCATAAATGTAAGATGATTCCCAAGAATCAGTTAGCATTTGCCCCTCCCCTCCTCCTCTTCCCCTCCCTTCTCCTTCTCCTCCTCCTTCTCCTCCTTTTGGAGATGACCAAAGGTGGGGTCAAATGCATCATCTGTCTGAAGTCTCTATGCCCCCATAAAAACCTTAACTCCAGCCCCCTTGGAAGTCTGTTGACTCATATCTGGTGCCAATTCACCTTGACCATTCGCAGTTCGGATTCTTGTGTGTAGGTAATCCAAAATAAACTTGTAGTCCTTTTGAACTCTATCTATCTTGGTTCCTGACTTCTTACACCTAATTGGTATTAGGTGATGCAACAGTCACAATTTCAAGGATAGGTCAAGGTGGCGCAGTGGTTAGAAGGCAGAATTGCAATCCTGATGGAGCTCAAGGTTGACTCAACCTTCCATCCTTCCGAGGTCGGTAAAATGAGGACCCAGTTTAGTCAGGGCTGCAAAACACTATATAAGTCTAAGACTCTAAGTGCTATAGATGGTTTAGACTAGACTAGACTAGACTAGACTAGACTAGGGTAGAGTAGAGTAGAGTAGAGTAGAGTAGAGTAGAGTAGAGTAGAGTAGAGTAGAGTAGAGTAAGGAATAGAATAGAATAGAATAGAATAGAATAGAATAGAATAGAATAGAATAGAATAGAATAGAATAGAATAGAATAGAATAGAATAGAAAGTGGAGTGGAGTGAAGTGGAATGGAATGAAAGAATAGAATAGAATAGAATAGAATAGAATAGAATAGCAATGGCACTTAGACTTATATACCGCCTCACAGTGCTTTATAGCCCACTCTAAGCAGTTTATACAGTTAGCAAATTGCCCCCAATAATCTGGGTCCTCATTTTACTGACCTCGGATAGATAGAAGGCTGCGTCAACCTTGAGCTGGTCAGGATCGAACTCCTGGCTGTGGTACCTACAGTACTGCATTTTAACCACTGTGCTACCATAGCAGAATAGAATAGAATAGAATAGAATAGAATAGAATAGAATAGAATAGAATAGAATAGAATAGAATGGACCTTTGGAGGTCTTCTAGTCCAACCCTCTGCTCAGGCAGGAAACCCTATACCATTTCAGACAAATTGCTATTGCTTTCTTCAGCAGCATTGTAATTGGTGCATTGTAAACAAATGGTCGTTAAGTCAAGGACTAGCTGTCCGAATGCTGCAATCAAATCAGCATTGCAGAAACTGCTGAGGTTTCCTTGGGCCTTCAAGGCCTAGGAAGGGTACGTTTTGCTCCTTTAATGCCACTTCACTCCACTGAATTTTGCGTGATGAATAACAAAGTGAGGAGGCTTCGCGGAACGGCTGCACAATTGCTGGAAGGGCGGGTAGATCAATTCAGTTCAAATGGAAGCTTTAACACGGTAGGGCTGATTTCAGGGTTTACGGGAGGAAGTTAAGAACTTCCAATTGAAATCTGCCCGTCGGATCAGACAATATCAAATTGCCGCGTTTATCTGTTCAGCTGAAATAGTTCAGCTCAGATCATCTGCGGAGCAAAACAGCTATTGATTCCCCCCACCCCCCGACTAAATACGTACAAACAGCGTTGGGTGGATAAACAAACCATTCCCAGACTGTTTTGGATAGCGGGAATCTGACAAGGCCCTGGCGTAGGTCAGCAGTTCTTCTAAGCAGCAGCTATGGAGCCCTATTTTTAAAAATAAAAATGAATCCAGCAAATGTTTGAAGTCTTATGAGACTGCCAGTTCTTGCATGCTTGAAATGTTCTTGCAAAAGGTCTTGTGAGAGCCGAAATATGCAAACGCTCACTTTGATTATTTACTGCCATATGCCATTCAACAAGGTTGTCGTCTTCTTCTTCTTCTTCTTCTTCTTCTTCTTCTTCTTCTTCTTCTTCTTCTTCTTCTTCTTCTTCTTCTTCTTCTTCTTCTTCTTCTTCTTCTTCTTCTTCTCCTCCTCCTCCTCCTCCTCCTCCTCCTCCTCCTNTCTTTTCTTCTTCCTCCTCCTCCTCCTCCATCTTCTCTTCTTCTTTTCTTCCTCCTCCTCCTCCTCCTCCTCCTCCTCCATCTTCTCTTCCTCTTCCTCCTCCTCCTCCTCCTTCTTTCTTCTTCTTCTTCTTCATTTCTTCTAGCATAATACATAGCATTTCCCTCAAAGTACAGAAAAGCCTCATAGGCGCTCATCCAGTTGCCCCGCCGTTCCTTCACCGTTAGATATTTTTCTTCTTCTGCCCTGGCAAGCATAATAAAAGTCTTGACCCATTTTGTCTGTTGGCAAACAGGATGGATGATTGATGTATAGCTCTAGCCAGGGATTTTGTCTGCAAATCAAATGCAGCCACCGCTGAAATAGAATTCTGGACGTCTTATTAGCCTAAAGAGGTAGCTGTTTTTTCCTGAACTAATTATAATAATGATTATAACACAGGGTTGGCCATCCATCATATTAACTCCAAGGTAAATATGACAGATCTCCACTTCTGTATTTAATCAATCCTCATTTATCCCATTAAATTGGTATCATTTGGTAATCGTGAGGAGGAGCTTTGAAGAACACAAACCTGCATACGACTCTGGAGCATCAGGTTGAACAACTGTAGCATAAATGACTCAGAGGTGCTTTTCGAAAAGGCAACTGGACTTTCTTGGGGTTTTTTTCCTTGAAAACATTTTGCTCGAGAAGCTTCTGCAGTTCTAACTGAAGAATCCTGAATTCCCCAACATTCAGTTTAGAACTGAAGAAGCTGCTTGGATGAGAAGCAAAACCTTTTCAAGGAAAATCTCAAGAAAGTCCAGTTGGCTTTTGGAAAAAGTACCTCTGGGGACAACCCTGACCGGGTTGACTGAGACTCTCCATAGAAATGTAGCCTAAATGCAGGTGTCTACGTTCTCCTCTGCTTCCTCAAAGCAGAAAATCTTTGCGTGTTTGGATTCCCTCCCACCCCCACCCCGAGGAGTATAAATAATCTCCATCTCAACAAAAAGGAGCATTCAGGGGCAATGTTCTTCATAGCAAGTAGACATGAAGCCTAGCAAATTAAGTCTTGGGGTTTAGATGGCTTCTGTTTTTCAGAATTCCCAGCTCTTGGGCTTACATTAAGATGGGTAATCATTTCCATCTTCCCTTCCCTGTCTTTAATTCTGGGGATAAGTCACTTTTTTCAGTGCTGCTGTAACTTCGAACAATCCCTAAATGAACGATTGTAAGTCGAGGACTACAGGTAGGTAGGTAGGTAGGTAGGTAGGTAGGTAGGTAGGTAGGTAGGTAGGTAGATAGATAGATAGATAGATAGATAGATAGATAGATAGATAGATAGATAGATAGATAGATAGATAGATAGATAAATTTCTCTATCTATCTCTATCGCTACCTATCTCTATGTCTATCTTTATCTCTATCTGTTTCTACCTCTATTTCTATCTCTTTCTCTCACTATCTCTATCACTATCTCTCTATCTCTGTCTATCTTTATCTCTCTATCTCTATTTCTTATCTCTATCATCCCTATCCCTATCCATCTCTCTATTTCTCTATCTCTTTCTGTGTTTCTATCTATCTATCTATCTATCTATCTATCTATCTATCTATCTATCTATCTATCTATCTATCTATCTATCTAATCTATCTATCTATAAAGCATACACATATATGTGTGTATATATGTGTATGTGTGTGTGTGTGTGTGTGTATACATTTGTGGTTGTTAATTTGAGAGCTTCCTCAAATTGACAACAGATGGGTACCTAATCAGACCTAGACTGAGCTCAACCTTCATGCTGAACCAGTCCAATTTTGAGAGTTTCTGGCTGGCTGATCAATGAAAGACAATCTCCCTTATGTCATATCTTCGTCAGGCTGATAATTCTTCTCCTCCTCCTCCTTTCCCAAAGACATATTTACACACACATCACAAACAGGACACCTGGGCTTCGTCCCCGATTTTCCCCCTGCAGAGGGATCTGTGTTGTCTCCCTGGCTTTCACCTGCCTCTGGAGGTAATTTATTTCCTTCCCTAAAGAAATTCAGCTGCCACACTTAGCCAAGGAGCCCTGAATCTCATCCCAAGCTGGCCGGCAGATGATGAAGAAGCGCAGCTGTTCGAAGGACCACTCTTAATTTGACTGTCCTAAGTCCCAGCTGCTCCTTAGCCAAGGAGATCAAAAAACCACTGCTGCTTCACAGATGTTGCCTAGGTGGGAGAAATAGGCACAGGTAGTCTTCGACCGTTAGAACCGGAATGTTCTAGAGGTTGTTCAGTAAGTTGTGCCCGATTTAATGACCTTTTCTGAAAGAGAATCTCTGCAGTTAAGTGAATCACGTGGTGATTCAGATAAACAAATCTGGTTGCTCTCATTGACTTTGCTTGTTAGAAGCCAGTTGGGAAGGTTGCAAATAAGTGAAGGCAGGATCCCAGGACAGGGTAACTCTTCTCAATACGAGCCAATAGCCAAGCACATGAATGTTGATTACAACAGGGGTCCCCAATTTCTGATCCACAGACCAGCACCGGTCCACGGCACGCCAGCAACCGGATGGCACAAACAAGTGAATTCCCATCTTGGGGATGCAGACTGCATGCAAAACCTCACCCCTCCAGTCCGCGGAAAAACCTTGCTTCACAGAACCGGCCCCCGGTGCCCAAAAGGTTGGGGGCCTCTGGATTATAGGACCATGGAGGATGCTGTAAACGTGAACACCAGCTGCAAGTCACTTTTTTCCAGTGCTATTGCAACTTTGAAATGGAACGAGAAGACCTTGGAGAACTCTACAAGGACCCTACTTCAACTTTGAAGGTGGAGTCTTCTTCAAGGTATCGGCTATTGAGTACTTTGAGTACTTCATAACAGATGAGGATTATCTAGTCAAATTCCAGGCGAGGTTTGCAATGGAAGGATGCAACTAAACTACAGCATCCTCAAAAGATTATCATTCTGTTTTGGGTTAAACAATTCTCCCTGTTGAGATCATCCTCTCTTTTTTTTTTGGAAGTTGGTTATTCTTGGAATAGTATTCTAATGTAAAGTTGAAATTTGCTTCCTTGCAGTATATAATGCTGCTGCTGCTGCTTCTGCTTCTTCTTCTTCTTCTTCTTCTTCTTCTTCTTCTTCCTTCTTCTTTCTTCTTCTTCTTCTTCTTCTTCTTCTTCTTCTTCTTCTTCTTCTTCTTCTTCTTCTTCTTCCTCCTCCTCCTCCTCCTTTCTTCTTCTTCCTCCTCCTCCTCCTCCTCCTCCTCTTCTTCTTCTTCTTCTTCTTCTTCTTCTTCTTCTTCTTCTTCTTCTTCTTCTTCTTCTTCTTCTTCTTCTTCCTCCTCCTCCTCCTCCTCCTCCTCCTCCTCCTCCTCCTTCTTCACCTTCTCTTCCTCCTCCTCCTCCTCCTCCCTCCTTCTTCCTCTACTTCTTCCTCAAAAAACAGTTCAATTGCTTTTTTTGGGGGGGGAAGCACCTTTGAGACAACTATGATCTGGATGACCAGAATCTCTACAGACATTCTCTCATTCTTTAGTAGCTTAGTAGCCATCCAGGGAATTGAGCCCGAACCAGCAAGAAGGTCCTGATGGACATCCAGGGAGCAAGCTTGAGATGGCCTCCAAAGCAGTGTTCCTTTAGCGACTGCAGGTAAGTCTAAAGCATTGCCAAAGTGATCCTTTCCTTCTGTTGACTGAGAAACACGATGACTTGCAGAATGAAAACCCTTGAAGTGATGACAGCCAGGTTTATTTTAATTCCAGAGTGCCAACTCTCTCACATACATTCGCTCAATGTGCTAAGAGGCGAGCATTCCCAACTGCAGGCTGTGAAATTCTTTCTTCCTGCCTTTCCGGTGACCTTACATTTAGCTGATTTTTTTTCCCCATAAGTGACCCTTACACTCTTGGGAGTTAGAAGCTGGCTGGAGAAACTTGCTTGAAGGACAACTGAATTCAGATGTCAGCAAAAAAAATACAGAGAAAGAAACACAAATGTGTGAAATTTATCACAGAACGGAATGGCAGCTTCTCTGTCTCAAAGGTGCTTTTCCAACAGGTTACTGGACATTCTTGATTTTTTTCCTTGAAAAATGTTTCGCTTCTCATCTAAGAAGCTTCTTCAGCTCTTCATGGATGAGAAGGGAAATGTTTTCCAGGGGGGAAAAAGGAAGAAGTCCAGTTGCCTTTTGAAAAGCATCTATGGGACCACCATGACCTGGATGATTGAGAATCTCCATATCTCTGTTGTTAGTTCCACCATCCATCTATCTCAACGGACTAAAAGCAGCAATCAATTTCTCCACGTTTTTGAGACAGCATGAAATCCAGCCCTCCTGCATGGAAAGGGGATGTCCTCTTCTTGAGTTGAGGCTCATCTCTGAAGAACGCTGGACCTTAATTCAAGGCCAACTCTTTCTCCAAGCCCCATTTGGACAACTGGGGGTTGAACCTCTTACAGGGTAAATGGGTGCCCTTCCTCCCTCCAACTCAGCCTTCCTCTGGGGGTTCCACATCTGTCAACTGGGAAACAAGGAATGGGATGCATCCTTGCTTGGCACCCATAGCCCTGCAGATGTGATAGAAGTCAAAAGGAAAAGCATTCATCATCCAGCAGCAGGAAAGGCCAGCGGAGATGCCCATCCCCATCTTACAGGCAGGAGAACATCTGGGACCTCAAAAATGTTCATCTGTGATCTCCGGAACCAGCCACCTGTTATTTTTAAGAACGTGTTTGAATTAAATCTTTGTAAAAGATCTGCCACCATCGGTCAAGGGAGCTCATTAATCATGAGGCCCAGACCGCCCCTGAGTTGTCTAGGCCAGGGCAAGGCAGCGGTTGATAAATTACACCTGCAGGTAGCTCATAAATCTGAAGAGTAATTTTCCTTTTATGAACAAGAGCAGGTGTGGGGAAAAAAAAATCTGGAGGTAGAGGCTTCAAAGAAGAGGACCATTACCACTCTCCAGCCAATGTCTGAATGCCTCTTAGCTCTTCCACTGTCAGCCTTACAAGGTAGACCAGGCAGGAAACACAACCACAATCTATTTTATTCTAAGGCTACATTAATAGTATCTTACAAGTCTGAAAGGACAAATCTCCCACTGTCTTCTTGTGCAGCCTGAGAAACTAAGCAGGGTCCTTTCTCTTTCTTTTCCTCCCTCTGATATGATTGCTTCTAAGATAATCATTTTGCCCTCCTAAAACACGAGGTGCCGTCTCAGTTTTCACTCTGCAATCTGACATTCAAAAGCCTAGAAAAACATATAAACAAACTGCCGTTCTAGGACTAGGGATGGCATGATAGCAGTGTTCCAATATTTGAGGGGCTGCCACAAGGAAGAGAGGGTCAACCTATTCTCCAAAGCACCTGAAGGCAGGACAAGAAGCAATGGATGGAAACTAATCAAGGAGAGAAGCAACCTGGAACTAAGGAGAAATTTCCTGGCTGTGAGAACAATTAACCAGTGGAACAGCTTGCCTCAAGAAGTTGTGAGTGCTCCATCCCTGGAGGTTTTCAAGAAGATACTGAACAGCCATTTGTCTGAAATGGTGCAGGGTCTCCTGCTTGAGCAGGGGGTTGGACTAGAAGACCTCGAAGGTCCCTTCCAACTCTGTTATTCTGTTATTCTAGATTAGGTAGCTATCTATCACACAGATATTAGACCCAGGACCACAAACAGATTCTAAGTCTCTCTGGGTTTGTGTCTGGGAGCCTTACCATCCCTCTTGTTTGTGTTGCCAAATTTCAACAATGTGATTGCTGAAAGTGAGTAGAAACATTGTCTGGAGATGCTGATGGATAGAGTAGGAAGATTTCATTATTTCTTTTCTTTGATGACTGTGACAAACATTTTAAAAGCACATCTCTGTCTTTCTAAGTTCCCACTCCACAAGACCAGCCTGGGCTCTAATGGATGAGTTTAAAAATAAACATCTCACCCACTGACTATGACTAACCTCCATCCCAAAATAGTTTTGATTCACCAGACCCTTGACCACCACAAATCAATATTCTGATGGCTTGCAACTTCTTCTGTCTTTTATCTCACCCTTTTTTAAATGAACAACAGAATGACAGAGTTGGAAGGAAGCTTGGAGGGGTCTTCTAGTCCAGCAAGAGACCCTATGCCATTTCAGACAAACGGTTGTCCGATCTCTTCTTAAAAACTTCCAATGTTGGAGCATCCACAAGTTCTGGAGATAAGTCATTCCACTGATTAATTGTCTTAACTGTCAGTAAATGCTTGGTGGAGCTGTATAAAAATTCAATCCGGAGATTTACTTCTAAGGCAACTGAGCTGAAACTCTAAATTCTATCAACTTTTAAAAGAGAAAAACGGAGTTAGCTTGATTCATCTAAGTCAGGGGTCTTCAAACTTGGCCCTTTTATGACTTGTGGACTTCAACTCCCAGAATTCCTCAGCCAGTGTACCTGGCTGAGGAATTCTGGGAGTTGAAGTCCACAAGTCATAAAAGGGCCCAGTTTAAAGACCCCTGACTTAAATCTAACAAACAAAATGGAGGCTGGCTGAGGAATTCTGGGAGTTGAAGTCCACAAGTCATAAAAGGGCTACGTTTGAAGACCCCTGATCTAAGTGAACTGGATGCCTGTAAGTAACTGTGAATTATTTGGAATTGTGCATCCACATCAAAAGGCTCTTCTTGAATCAATTCAGGAAGCAGACTGATCCTGTTTGACAACCTGAACGTCCAAATCTAATTGGAATGATTTCTGGAGTCGATTTAGGTTGGCAAATTCGATGTTCTAAATGGAACTGTAATTTAAAACAGATTTTTGCCTACACAGCCTTCTATTTTGTCCTTCACTCGCAGAGACATCTACTGGTTACTCACAACTCTACAGGACGATCATTCTTAAGAAACTCAAGCTGAGATCCGATAACAGAGTTCGCAAGAGGTGATCTATTTTATCACACCTTCCTTTGAAAAGAAAAAGAAAAAGAAATGTGTGCTAGTGTACAACAACAGCACAGACTTCAGCAGATGTTTCATGCCGTTTTGAAAATTCTCATTCAGAGGAAACTGAGCTTGTTGGAGCCTAGCACAGCTCCTTTGATTTAAAAAAAAAAGTTTATTTGGAGATTCCGTATGAAATCTTTATTAGGGATGTAGACCGGCATAAGGAGGGTGGGGTATGATCATTAAAAAGTCATAGAGGTAAACCTATAAAAAAAATCTAAAAAAGAGAAAAAAATAGAAGATATAAAGGATATATGATTAAAAACAGAAAGTATATACAGTACATTTTTAAAAAATCTGCAAGAAGGGATAGATGGAAAGATTGAGATGACTATAGCGATCAAGATGGACAGATGGACGGACGGACAGATATGAATATAGAAGAGTAGATCAAGAAGACTAGATAGACAGGTGATAGATAGATAGATGATAGATAGATGATAGATAGATAGATAGATAGATAGATAGATAGATAGATAGATAGATAGATAGATAGATAGATAGATAGATAGATAGATAGATAGATAGATAGATAGATAGATAGATAGATAGATAGACAGACAGACAGACAGACAGACAGATAGATAGATAGGCAGGCAGGCAGGCAGGCAGGCAGGCAGGCAGGCAGGCAGGCAGGCAGGCAGGCAGGCAGGCAGGCAGGCAGATAGATAGGACATGAATATAGAAGACTATCAAGAAGATTAGATAGATGATAGACAGAAGATAGATAGATAGATAGATAGATAGATAGATAGATAGATAGATAGATAGATAGATAGATAGATAGATAGATAGATAGATCAAGTTATAATATGGGGAACCTTTTGGGAGCAAGGGGGAAAATAATCACCTCCTCCTAAAACACATACCCACACATTATCTCTAGAATCATGATTCTAATTATGGCCCATTTAGCTCCCNTCTTCTTCTTCTTCTTCTTCTTCTTCTTCTTCTTCTTCTTCTTCTTCTTCTTCTTCTTCTTCTTCTTCTTCTTCTTCTTCTTCTTCTTCTTCTTCTTCTTCTTCTTCTTCTTCTTCTTCTTCTTCTTCTTCTTCTTCTTCTTCTTCTTCTTCTTCTTCTTCTTCCTCCTCCTCCTCCTCCTCCTCCTCCTCCTCCTCTTCCTCTCCTCCTCCTCCTTCTTCCCATTGGTGCTATGCCGCCTAACCTAGCCAGGTCAAGGCCTCGCCTTTATTCCCCCAACCTTAACCGAGGCTGACAAACAAGCACCTCTTGAAAACATTCACGATAGCACCGCCTCGTCTCCCGCGGAGAGGATAAATCTGTCATGCCTTCAAAAGCAATTGACAGCTCCTTTTATGAGCTTGCGAGGCTTCAAAACAACAGCTCAATTTACATTCTGCCCTCCAGCAATGCAACAGACAGCTCCGGGCTGGGGCCTGAGCCAGGAGCATGGATTGAAGCAGCAATTGACCTTATCATGTTTTATTTATACGGCTGCAAATCTGCTGCCGTAATTCAGCTGGCATTCCCACCCACCCACCCATCCACACAACCACCCAAGCCGGTGAAGCTGACCAGGGTCTTCTTCAATACGAGCAAAACCAACTCCTGCAGTTTTACTTAGCGGCTTATTTACGATGCCACCGAGTCGTGGTTGGCTTAATTATAGTGGACTGTTGTAAGTCGAGGACTACAGTACTCGACTTACAATTGTTCATTTAGTGACCGTCCAAAGTTAACAACGGCACTGAAGAGAGTGACTTATGGCTGTTTTTCACACTTAGGATTGTTGCAGCATCCCCAGGGTCACGTGGTGAAAATTCAGATGCTGATTCATATTTATGACAGTTGCCGAGAGAGAGAGAGAGAGAGAGAGAGAGAGAGAGAGAGAGAGAGAGAGAGAGAGAGAGAGAGAGAGAGAGAGGAATGTTATTAGAAATGAGAAGCTGGTCATGCAGGTCTACTAGCTCAAGGCTGAAATTGGGGAAACTTGGCCAAGATTGGTTGACTTGTATGTGGTGCTCCTAGTACTTACGATCCCTCCATGGACAGTGGAACTATCAACATGTAACAGGGCAAGCCCAGAGCAAATCCGACGTTCTCGTTCTCCTTACTTCTCTCTCTCTCCTCACTTCGGAACCTGCCAATAGGAAGGGGAACCCAAGTTTAATTTGCAGCAGCTTCCAGTCAACCCATCCAAAACATGACCACCTGTGCTAATTCCAGTTTAGTGTAACGCTACGTTAACAGAATCTTGCAAGTCTGAAATACAAATCTCCCGTTATCTACTTTGCAGACTGAGAAACTAGGGAGAATCCCTTCTGAGTCTCTTTCTCTACCAGATTCAACTGGTTCGGACCAGTTCGGCAGAACTGGCAGCTATTTTTTTTGTTGACTTTGACGAACCAGCTGAAGCCCTAGCCCATTTTTTGCCCACTTCCGGAAGTCCGTTCTGAACCGGGGAACCCTCCCAGGCCCAGAACGGCTCACCAGAAGTGCATGGATGCCACTTCCGGAAGTCTTCAGAGGCCCAGACCCAGAACGGACTTCTGGAAGCAGCGTCCACACAGAGAACCGGTTGTTCAGGAATTTGAATCCCACCACTGTTCTCTACCCATTATACAGCTATGGCCTATGTCTCAACTGCCTGGGAAATCGGGAGATTCAGGCTGTTCAAATGAGTATAAGGATTTATTGCAAGCTTAAGTTCTCGCCAAGAATCTGGCCAAGTGACCGTTAAGGGAAATGCGCGGGAGTTAAGAATAGTAAGGAATTCAAGGAAAGTCGGACTTAAATCTCTTGTGGGCATGAAGGGACTTGTGATTGATGATGTATTTGACCCCTCCCTGGGGCTCAGCCTGGTCATCTCCTACTACACTATGCTGCCTGTAATCTGACCTTTCCCTACGCAGTTCCACCTATCATTATATATTGACGAACAACAGCTGCCAACCTATACCTGTCATTCCACCCACAGGATGCTCATAGCAGCCAACAGCCAAGCCCTCCCTCTCAATTATAAATTCTTTCCCATTCCAGGGGGGAAAAAACTATCCCAATCATGAAGACTCAAGCTAAAGGAGACAGGAATATCACAGAAGAAGAGACAGAGCCTGGAGGCGGAGTCAAGAGAGGAATCAGCCCGGAGTCCTTATGTTCACACTAGCAATCCACGTCTTGAATTTCCTCAACTAGGGAATTTCCTCATCTAGGGCTGATTTAGGGCTGACCATTAGTTGACTGGATTCTTGTGTACAGGCATGAGCAATAAATCAGCTTAACTGGAATTTTAACGTGTGATCCCAGATTTTTTGTACCCGATAAGTTGGAAGACTCCAAGGGGGAAAAAATTCTGAGCCCTTCAGACATGCTTTGGAGGAAGCAGGTGGCAGTCCCTTCCCACAACATTCTTCTTCGTTGGAAGTCTTCCAAATTAAGCCCGTTGCATTTGGCACAACGCTAGAACTGTCAGACGTCTTATGAAATTTGTAGCTTTTCTCTTCCTTCCTTCCTTCCTTCCTTCCCTCCCCTTTCTCTCCCCCCCCCCCCCGTTTCTTGGTGGGAAAGGAGCCCAGTTCTCCGTCTTGAAAGGCTGCCTGGAAAATTCGTGGCATGACCCTGGCAGAGTGGAAAGCGTGCTTAGCAACCTCCTCTGGGGCGAACTTTGAGAACGGTCAAGTGTGCCTTCTTTCTTCCCTCTATTCATTCTGGAGTGGAGGACTCCTTTCTCTTCCCAGCTGGCTTATAGTCTTTGCTCCCAAGGACGGCGTTGGGACCGATACTGTGCAAGGCCTCAGGATCTCCCATTGAGCGCCAGACAATGAGCAATGAGCTGAGACAACAATCAGGAGGACAAAAGGGTGGTCATTTTAATTCTGCTCCACCGGGCGCCACAAAGCCCGGGTTCACCAACGGCCCTTCAAATGCTGCCTAGGAGATAAAACACCTAAACTGGCATTTTTCTGACGAAGAAGGAAGCCATGGTTGTTTAAAAAAAAGAGAGAGAGAAGTGAAAGAGAGAGAATGAGAGGACTTAGCAAGGTACCGTAAGTTCTCATCTCATCATACTCAAAGCAGTTCCACTTCTAGATCCACAGATATATAATTTCTCCCTCTTCTGCCCTTTCCCCCTTCTCAGCAGAGAAGGCAGCTGACACACTGAGCTTGGGGAATTCGCTGCAGCCACCCCAGTCTGATTTCTAATTACCATGCTGGATGCACAATTATATATTTCCTGGGGGATGCTCATTACACAAGGTCTACATGGCTACACTGCAATCAGGCATATTGGTTGCTTGGGGCAGGGGAGATGAGGCAGAGCAGGCAAGGTAGATCTTTTTATACCTTCTGGAAGACAAAGTTTTTTATTCAGTCTGAAGATCTTCCTCAGCGTGGGGCAACCTGCCTTAGATCAGCTGAGCAGATTTCTCTGGTGGCTTCCATAATATTCAGCTGGAATCAAAAGGGGCTGTCGAGACTTTGGGGTCCCAGGCAGAAGTAGATGCATTCTAGAACCTAGATCTTTTAACATTAAAATGGAATGAGTTTGCGTTGCCAGAGCAGCTGGTAGAACCAAACTTTCTCCAATACCTTCTCCGCTGGGAATCAGACCTGGAGCTGATGTGGCTGTTGAGACTTTGTAGCCCACAGGCCAAGTAGGTCCATTCTGGAACCCAGATCCTTCACATTTAAAATGGAATGAGTCTGTGTTTCCAGAGAAGCTGGCAGAACCAAACCTTTCTCAGTGCCTTCTCGGTTGGGAATCAGATCTGTAGTTCTGATCAACCGTTCCACGAGTTGAGAGTTCTGTCAGAAAATATTTCCTTAGTTCTAGGTTGAATCCCTTCTTGATTAGTTTCCATCCGTTGCTTATTGTCCTGCCTTTAGGTGCTTTGGAGACTAGGTTTAATCAATCAGAATAGAGCTGGAAGGGACCTTGGAGATCTTCTAGTCCAACCCCTGGCTCAAGCAGAAGACCCTATTTCAGACAAGCGTCTAGTCTCTTCTTAAAAACCTCCAGTGATGAAGCACCTACAAACTTCTGAAGGCAAAGTTGTTCCACTGGTTAATTGTCCTCGCCGTCAGGAAGTTTCTTCTTAATTCTAGGTTGATTCTCTCCTTGATTAGTTTCCATCCATTGTTTCTTGTCCTGCCCTCTGGTGCTTTGGAGAATAGTTTGACCCTTTCTTCTCTTTGGCAGTCCCTCAAATATTGGAAGATTGCTATCATGTCCCCCCTAGTCCTTCTTTTCTCTACACTAGCCAAACCCAAATCCTGCAGCCGTTCTTCCTATGTTTTAGTCTCCAGGCCTTTAATCATCTTAGTTGCTTTGCACTTTTTCCAAAGTCTCAACATCTTTTTTTGTAATGTGATGACCAAAACTGGATGCAGTATTCCAGGTGTGGCCTTACTAAGGCTTTATAAAGCAGTAGTAATACTTCACGTGATTTTGATTCTATGCCTCTGTTGACTCCTTTGTGGCAACCCCTTAGATAGTGGAACACTGAAATCTTAGCTTGGCTTTGCTGTGGGGGCCGCCCCTTGGTTAATTTGGCCTCCCTTACCAGCAAGGAACAACAACAGACCTTTGAAACATCTGAATTGCCAGCTCTGAGTAGAAATTGAGTGCCTGTCTACAAAATGGGTAAGGATGGGTTTTGCTTGATGCCTTATTTTTCTCTCTTTCTCTCTTGCCTTCTAGTGTGAGATAAGTCACAAAGCAGGCAGTGTTTTCCCCCCCACACCACAAAAAAACCCCCAAAGAAATCAAATGAGATGTCAGCCAAAATCCTTGTGATCCCCTTGGTTTTCCCTCGATAATAGAGGCTGAGAAGTAACCATCTCCAGATGTCAAAGAAATAAATCTTTGGTTGTGTGATAGTAGAGGAGAGAAGCAGCGATAACATTGTCAGAGGATTTCAAGAAATAAAAGAGATTATGCTTGAGCCCTGGAAAGAAATATGTGTAAGATAAGAGTGATAAGTCTGTTCTGATTCTACAGGGTATAGTCTTCATGAAAGTCCATTTCCTAACCTGACCTACTACCCAACTTTGAAGTAGGGCAGGATTAAAAGTTGATCCTGGGCAAATCATAGTGATAGGAGGAATGGGGTTGTCCAATGACCCCCATTACATAGCCCCTCTTGGTTTACTGTTGAAAGGGCTTAGTGCCACACACATGCCTAGGTGCTGACTCGTAATCTACTTAACAAGATGGCTTCAAAAATGATACAATGGGTATCAGGAGTGGAAGACAATGCCAAACTGGGCAGCCAGTGTGGTCTAGTGGTTAAGACACCAAGCTAGAAAGTGGGAGATTGTGAGTTCTAGTCCCGCTTTAGGCATGAAAGCCAGCTGGGTGATGTTGGGCCAATCAACAGGAGACTGTGAGTTCCAGTCCCGCCTTAGGCATGAATGCCAGCCAGTTTAATGAAGAGAAGGACGAGGGGGGGACATGATAGCAGTCTTCCAATATCTCAGGGGCTGCCCCAAAGAAGAGGGAGTCAAGCTATTTTCCAAAGCGCCTGAAGGCAGGACAAGAAGCAACGGGTGGAAACTAATCAAGGAGAGAAGCAACCTAGAACTAAGGAGAAATTCCCTGATAGTGAGAACAATTAGCCAGTGGAACAACCTGCCTCCAGAAGTTGTGAATGCTCCAGCACTGGGAGTTTTTAAGAAGAGACTGGACAGCCATTTGTCTGAAATGGTGTAGGGTTTCCTGCCTGAGCAGGGGGTTGGACTAGATGACCTCCAAGGTCCCTTCCAACTTTATTATTATTATTATTATTATTATTATTATTATTATTATTATTATTATCATCATCATCATCATCATCATCATCATCATGATTATCATCATCATTGTCATTATTATTATTATTATTATTATTATTATTATTATTATTATTATTATTATTATTATTATTATTATTATTATTATTATTATTATTATTATTATTATTATAATATTTCGGGTCGATCCTTCTCTCTCAGCCCAATCCACCTCACAGAGTTGTTGTAGTGGGGCAAAGAGGAGGAATGGATATGTTGGCTGCCTTGAGTTATTTGTAAGAATAATAAAGGCGGGATACAAATAAATAAATAAATATGGTGAGGTGTGTCAGTTGCCTTCTTCCTGGAGTCTCTAGATACATTGGAAGACTGCTATCACGTCAGCCCTAAGCCTTCTCTTCATTAGGCTAAACACAGTTCCCTTAGGCGTTCATCGTATGATTTAGCCTCCAGTCCCCTTATCAAATTTGTTGCTCTTTTCTGCATTCTTTTCCTCTCCTCTTCTTTCTCCTCCTCCTCCTGATCCTCCTCCTTCTTCTCCTCCTCTCTGTGATCCTTTCTTCTTCTCCTCTTCTTTCTCCTCTCCTTCTCTTCTTCCTTCTCCTCTTTGTAATCCTTCCTTCTCCTCCTCTTCTTTCTCTTCCTCTTCTTCCTCCTCCTCTTCGTAATCCTTTCTTCTTCTCTTCTTTCTCCTCCGCCTCTTCCTTCTCCTTCTCTTCCTCCTCCTCTTCACGATCCTCTTTCTTCTTCTCCTCTTGATCCTCTTCCTCTTCCTCCTCTACTTCCTTTGCAGCAGAGAAGCCCACACATTTTAGGTCAGAGGCCAAGCCAGCACCAGAGGCTAAACTAATTATTGTGATTTGCTCTTCTTTTGTAATTAATCGGCGGTAAAGCTTAAGGCTGTGAGCTGCTTCCACAAAAGTAAAGCTGAAGGACCAATTAATTAAAAATAGCAGAGTTTAATGAGGCCCCTTTCACTTCCCTCCTGTCTTTTTTTTTCTTTTTCTTTTTTTTTTTGGTGGCCTTTGTCAAGAAAGCAACGTTGCCCTTCCCCATCGCCTTGATAAGATGGTACTGGCGGACCGCTTAAGAAACTGATCTCCACGTTGTCATGTTTTAACAGCTTGACACGGGGAACAAAAGCTCTGGAGCGCAAAGCAATTTGTAGGGATTAAAAGCCAACGAACGTGGACCGTGTTAAGCAGATGGGTAGACACACGTGCGTGTATTCAGTTCAATTATCAATCGGAGACAGGAATCCCATTCAAATGAGAAATTTTGGCAGTCCTGCTCGGCTGAGGTAGCAACCTGCAAAAGACAATCTGGGAATGAAGCAGTGAAAAAGTTGAATGGGAGGATTTGCAAGTCGACAGCCTGACGTCTACGGTGCTGGAGAAGGAGAATGAACACATGGTCTTCCAAAATTGTAGGTGTCCTCAAAGGCAGGTTGTGATGGCATAAAAGGAGGATTAAGGGTGACAGCATTCTTCCAATATTGGAGGGGCTACCACAAAGAAGAGGGAGGGGGGTTAACCTATTGTCCAAAGCACCTGAAGGCAGAGCGTAGAAAATAACAGAGCTGGAAGAGACCTTGGAGGTCTTCTAGTCCAACCCCCTGCTCAAGCAGGAGGCCCTATATCCAACATTTAACTTACTAATACATATTAAGTTCCTTTCTCTCTACCTCGTTTTTCTAGCCAACGATAAAAGGCATCCCATGTTCTAAAATAAACGGGTTCTTCTTTCTCTTTCATTTTCAGTGTCAATCTATCCATTTCTGTCCAGTCTCTTCTCGAAAGCCTCCAGTGATGAAGCACCCACAACTTCTGGTGGCAAGCTGTTCCACTGCTTGATTGTTCTCACTGTCAAGAAAATTTCTCCTTACTTCTAGGTTGAATCTTTCCTTGATCAGTTTCCATCCCTTGTCCCTTGTCAAGCAACAGATGGAAACGTAACCTGTAGTCCTGGTTCTTCACTCCTGACCTGGAGCTTCTCTAGATAATGACAACAAACGGTATCGAATTACTGGGGCAAGGTACAGGATCTGGTACTTCCAAATAAGCTGGCCCAGACCACCAAATTCAGCCTCCTCCTGACTCCAACAGTGCGGTTTCTCCAGCCTTACGTTCTTGTTTTTGAAAGAGGGTTCCTAGCCTGCCCATCAAACAGCTGATGTTGTGCATCACTGCTATTGAAAAAGAAGAGCAGTCACTACAATATCATTTTACACACGCAACACACACACCCCAAACCCTTGATCCTTAAGGAAGTTCCATGGAAACAGACCTGAAGGCAGGATAAGAAACAACGGGTGGAAACTCATCAAGGAGAGAAGCAACCTGGAACTAAGGAGAAACTTCCTGACAGTGAGGACAATCAACCAGTGGAACGGATTGCCTCCAAAAGTTATGGGTGCTCCATTACTGGAGAAGAGATTGGACAGCCATATTATCTGAAAGATTATAGGGTTTCCTGATTGAGCAGGGGGTTGGACTAGAAGACCTCCAAGGTCCCTTCCAGCTCTGTTATTCTGTTATTACACAGGAACATGTCACCACAGACAAATATTCCTCCTTTTTTTGTTCATCCTTCAGGATGATCTGAGGCGTGTGCCCTTTTTTGTCAGAATTCTTTTGAGTTTTCTAAACATCTTGCAAAATTTTGTTCCTTCAGGATGACTCCAGGGTGCTAGTCTTCAAAGTGGTGGATACTGACCCTGTAACAGTTGATGGGCCTCTCCGTTATTATTGTTGTTACTAGTATTAAATTACTAAAATAGTAGTGTTAAAGGATTAATGCTGTATTTATTGAATGATTTCCATATCATAAATATTTGGGAGTGGGTAAAGGATTTGAAACTTCATGAAGGGGTTGAGTTTTGGGAATAGCAGCTCGAGGGAGATTCTGGGTTTAAATAGGGTCTGACTGACTTCTCTCACACCAAGATACAGTAGCTATACTATTAATATTCTGTCTTTATATATTTATGCCCTGTCATATTCTGCATTGTATGAAACTTTGGTCTCAGATCATAAATAAACTTCATTTATAATGTTTTTAGAGACAGGGGTGGGTTATTCAAAAACCTAATTTTATATCAGACCATCAGATAAACAGTCCTTGTTTAGCAACTGCCTCATTTAATGACCATTCGGAGTGACAGGGGTGATGAAAAAATAACTTTGATGACCAGTCCTCACATTTATGACCTGTGCAGGTCTGTAAAGCAAAGAAAAAGTGAAGTAAGGCCTTTAAGGCCAGTGGTCGTTTCACTTAACAATCGCTTCGTTTTATAACCGAGATGCCGGTTGCAAACGTGGTCGCTAAATGAGGACTATCTAGACACTGCATCCAAAGCCAGCTGTCCTGATCCTGCTGGAAAGGTTTTGAGATCACTTTCAAAATTTATCGACAGTGGTGAAAACCCTGCAGTGTGAATGCAAAACAGCTGTTTCCGTCTCACGACGACGTGCTTCAAATCTGAAGCGGTTCATATTCAAAAGGTTTTGTTCGCCCCTAGTTAGGAATTACAGCCTGTTGTGCAGGAAATGCAGCAACCACCGAAAACTGCAGAGCAGAAAATGTCACAGCGAGATTTTAAATGACAGGCAGGGGAAAAATAAACTTCTCGCTGGAGGAAGGATTCATCTTGAAGCGAAAAGCGTTTCGTCAACGCAAGAAAGATTGTCACCTAAGCTAGGAGGGAACTAATAGAGGGCCCCCAAATAATAGTAAAAAAATAAGTAAAGCAAAATATAATCTCCCAAAGATCCTCAGAGAATACATATACACAATTTCTGCTGTGAAACTACAATGTTGGATGAAAAGATGCACTTTGAGAATTTAAACAACCTTTCTTTCTTTCTTTCTTTCTTTCTTTCTTTCTTTCTTTCTTTCTTTCTTTCTTTCTTTCTTCTTTCTTTTTTCTTCCTTCCTTTCCTCATTTGTGCCCCTCCCTTTTTCCTTTCCTTTCTTTTCCTTTTCCTTCCCTTCCCCATTCATTCCTTCCCTTCCCTCTCTCTTTTTAAAAATTACAGTTTGTTCTCCTTGCCTTCCTTCTTTCCTTCCTTCCTTCCTCTTTCTTTCTTTTCTTTTTCTTTATTTCTCTTTCCTTTTATTTCTTTTCTCTTTCTTTCTCTTTCTCTTTTTCTTTCTTTCTTCCTTTCCTCATTCATTCCCCCTCCCTTTTTCCTTTCCTTTCCTTTCCCTTTTCCTTCCCTTCCTCATTCCTTCCTTCCCTTCCCTTCCTTCTCTTTTTAAAAATTGCAGTTTGTTCTCCTTGCCTTTCTCTTTCTCTCTTTCTTTCTTTCTTTCTTTCTTTCTCTTCCTTCCTTCCTTCCTTCCTTCCCTCATTCATCCCCCTCCCTCTCTCCTTTCCTTTCCTTTCCTTTCCCCCACTCCCTCCCCTTCCCCTCTCCTCTCCTCTCCTCTCCTCTCCTTTTCTTTTCTTTCAAAAAGTCAGAATTACAAGTAAAATTTCCAGATCAAATTTAATGCCTAGGGTAGCCTTGTTGGGGGCTTTTTGGCACTGATTCAAAAGTGGTTTCTCATTCCTTTCTTCTGGGGATTTTTTTTAGAATTCCTGAATCAGCCTGGGGATTTCTTGATAAGTTCCTGCCCAAGAGTTAACTCAACCCAACTTTGCATTTTCAGATCAACTCTCCTTCTATTCCATTTTATTGGGGTTGGATGTTCTCTTAAACATATGGTGGAAGGGGCATAAGGGGGGGGCAGCTCCTTCTTTATAACTAGATATAGCAAAGGAACGCAGACAGACGGGTGTGCATCTGGGGCTCCCCTTCTGAAATCAGAAAAGTTACAGACCTTTTAAACGAACACTCCAGATGATTCCTAAATCTAAATCTCGCTAAGTGACGGGTCATAAGCCAAGAACTCTACGGGTAAACCTCGACTTATGACAACAATCAAGCCCAAAATTTCTGTTGCTAAGCAAGGTTGTTATGCAATACGTTTTGCCCCATTTTATGACCTGTCTGGCCACAATTGTTAAGTGTATCCTGGCAGTTGTTAAGTTAGTAACATGCTTATTAAGCGAATCTGGCTTTCCCGATTGACGATGCTTGTCAGACGGTCGCAAAAGGGGATACCGTGACCCCGGGGAACACTGCGTCCGCCATAAATAGGAACCAACTGTCAAGCCTCCAAATGTAAATCACGTGACCACGGGGATGCTGTAACGGTCATAACTGTGAAAGAAAATGGTCCTAAGTCGCTTTTTTTCAGTGCCGTTGTGACTTTGAACAGTCACTGAATGAATTGTCGTAGGTTGAGGACCATCTGTAGTATTTTTCCTGCCGAACCGACTAACCACGAAGGCGAGAGAGAGATTTACAAGAGAGATTTACAAGAATCTCTGTTTTCTTTCTCCAGTTCTCTCGGGTCCAGATCTTGTTCCCTCTTCCATATATATCCCCTTTCCACCTGCACTTTTAACGGAAGGGATTGACATGGAAATCCTGACCCACCATCTGTTCCTCACTTGACCACATGTGGTTATGGGGAGGGAGGGAGGCAGGGGGAGAAGAGAATGTGAGGAGGGAGGCCTGGAATGCAACGAACTCAAGGGCTGACCCCGTTTTTTATGTTCTTAATCACATATGCAAACACTCTTCCCCTGCTAGGGGTCCCTGGTTTAGAGGAGATAAACGCAGCTGTCCAAAATCATCCACAGCTCTCTAATCCAGATAATCTAAGGCCTGCCCGACTCCCCTGGGTCAGTCGGGAAGCGACAACCCACGATACAATTTGATTCCTTCCTTGCAGGCAGTAGCAAAAAGGAGGAAAAAAAGATGCTGAGGCCCTAGGAAGAGTGCAGAGAAGAGTCACCAAGATAGCAAGAGCATTAGCACTTAGACTTCTATACCGCTTCACAGTGCTTTACAGCCCTCTCTAAGTGGTTTTGAGAGTCAGCCTGTTGCCCCTAACAATCTGGGTCCTCTTTTTATCGACCTCGGAAGGATGGAAGGCTGAGTCAATAGCACTAGCAATAGCACTTAGACATATACTGCTTCTCTAAGCACTTTACAGAGTCAGCCTATCGCCCCCCCCCCCAACAATCTGGGTCCTCATTTTACCGACCTCGGAAGAATGGAAGGCTGAGTCAACCTTGAGTCGCTGAGAATCGAACTGTCGAACTGCAGACAGCCAGCAGTCAGCAGAAGGAGCCTGCAGTACTGCATTCTAACCACTGCGCCACCACGGCTCAAGATGATCAGATGTCTGGAGGCTGAATCGTATGATGAATGGTTAAGGGAACTAGGTATTCTTAGCCTAACGAAGGGAAGGCTCCGGGGAGACGGGATAGCTGTCTTCCAATATCGGAAGGGAAGAGTGGGTTGATTTATTCTCCAAAGCACCTGAAGGCAGGACAAGAAGCATTGGGTGGAAGCTCCTCAGAGGGAGGTCCAACCTGGAACTAAGGAGTGATTTCCTAACAATGAGAACAATTCATCAATGGAAACACTTGTTTCCCAGAATGGCGCTTCATCACTAGAGGTTTCCAAGAAAAGGTTGGACAATCATCTGTCCGTGATGGTATAAGGCCTTGGGAAGGAGATTGGACTTGAAGACTTCCAAGGTACATTCCAACCCTATTATCCTATGTTCTATAATTATCTGGGTACCTTAACATATATTGTGATAAATTTGGGTGCTCCATCACTGGAGGTTTTCAAGAAGAGACTGGATAGTCATTTGTCCAGCATGGTCTAAGGACTCCTGCCTTGGAAAATGGGTTGGACTAGAAGACCTGCCAGGTCCCCTCCAGTCCTATGATTCTATGATCTTAACTCATGTCCCTACAGCACATTCCCCAGCCAGAAGAAGTAGAGGTTTCTCACCTGTCATTATTCAACCATAAAGCATAGCGAGTTCAATCAGAGTTACCGCCATTATCACCTCTCTTTGCAGCAAATCAGAACTAAACAATGGCCCTGATTTTCTTCCTTTACCCATGTCAAGGATAAAACTTTTGCAGCTAGGTGCCTCTGCGTTTCATATTGCCTTCAGATTAAGGGGCAGAGGGAGACGTTATTTTCAAGTAGGTTAAGTGGAGAAACGAAACCTCTTCGATTCAGTTGAAGACCATGGGAGCCTGAAGCCATCTCAAGGACACCAGAACAGGTGTGGATTTGAAGCAGACGGTTCCCATAACAAAATGAACTTGCTGATATGAATTTATGTAAGACATTGGCGGATTGGCTGGGAAAATTGTTCTTTAAGTCTATGAATTGGTGTTGGAACCTCAGAGTTAATTTTGCTTCGGCAAAACCATGCAGTGTTTTCGGAAACGGAATGAACCCCGGAATTTTATTTGGATTCTTGAGCTGGATGGTGACAGTCATAAGATGGATTTCTTTTTTTACTTTCAGAGATATATCATCTGTTACTCGGGCATGAGTAAATACAGGCCAGTTGCCAAGCTCCTGAATTTTGATCACATGATTATGGGGATGCTGCAGCTGTCATAAGTCACAAGTCACTTTTTTCAATACTGTTGTAATTGTCTGTGGAGATGTTCAGTCATCCAGGATGTGGTTGTTCCCAAAGGTGCTTTTTCAAAAGGCAGCAGGACTTTGTGCTTCCTTGAAGACGTTTCGCTTCTCATCCAAGAAGCTTCTTCAGTTTTGACTTCAAAAACCCGGTTGCCTTTTGAACAAACACCTTTGGGACAACGCTGTTGCACCTTTGAATGGTCACTAAACGACTGGTTAAGTGAAGGATTACCTGTACTGCTTCTCAAGCATGGACCACAGGAAGGATTAGAGGCATCTGCTCGCGTCTTCTCTGTCCCAGGCGTGCCCAGGGAATATTTGGCGCAATTTAGCAGTCCCGTCAACACTGAGTTCTTCATCTCTTCCCACGTTAAGATAAGTGACAGACGGAGCCATCATGTTCTTTTAATATACGAGAGAACAGACTTTCAGAAGGCATCTCATGGGCAATCCAATTGTCACCACGCAACGAAGCACCAGGAGACACACTGAGAGCTGTGGCTGTTGTTGTCTGATGTTTGATTGGTGCTTTTATGAATAGAGGTGTCAGTCATTCTTCGGCTGCAGCAACTCCTAATATACTCCAGAGGTTAGCTCTTAATCGGTTCTGACATTTGGTAGCCTGCTCCAAGTCCCTGCAGAAATTAGTCAGAGAAAAGCTAAGCCGGAGTCTCTCTCTTTCTCGCTCTCGCTTGGTTTTCTTCCACAAATTCCCTCTTCCCATTAGTTGTTAAGGGCTGACGTCTCCCTCGGCTCCGAGATGAACATGAGTTTTGCCTCCAGGCAATTTCTGAAGAAGCTGGAGCAGGGAGACGGCAGAAAAAGGAAGGAGCAAGGAAGAAAAAAGAAATGGAAGGCGAAAAAGCAGAGGTCCCCAGCCTTTTGGGCACCGGGAACCGGTTCCACGGAGAGAGGTTTTTCCACGGACCGGAGACTGCGTGGTTTTGTGTGCTGCCTGCATCCCGTGGATGGGGCTTTGCTTTTTTGTGTGGACCGGTTGCTGTCATGCCATGGCCCAGTACCGATCCATGGACTGGGAGTTGGGGACCCCTGCGCTAAAGCAAAGCAAAGTTATACAAAATGGTTCTCGACTTATGACCACAGTGAGACATTGGCTATGTAAGTGAATCTTACCCCCATTTTATGACCTTAATTGCCACAGCTGTTAACTGGGAATCAGAGCAGTTGTGTAGTCACACAGTTGTTAAGTGAATCTGGCTTCCCCGTTGACTTTGCTTGTCCAAAGGTCGCAAAAGGGGGGAAATCACATGATCCAGGGACATGGCAACCGTCCTAACTATGAGTCAGTGGCCAAGCGTCTGAATTTTGATCACGTGACCATGGGGAGGCTGCAACGGTCGTGGGTGTGAAAAATGGTCATAAGTCACTTTTTTCAGTGCTGTTGTGACTTCAAATGGTCACTAAACGAACTGTTGTACATCCAGGACATCAGGAGCTGATGAGTATCAGGGCACCTTCAGATATCTGTATTGACGCTGGCTAGGTTTTCTACAGATGTGACTTTTTAAAAACACGTCTTAAACATGGAAAAGGTGAGAAACTGGCAAACCACAGAGTACGAGCTTTATTTCTAAGAATTTTCCTGTACTAGAAGAGAAAAAGACAAGAATCAGAGAGGAGCAACAAAGAGGAGAAGAGGCCTGGAGGCTACAATGAACGATTAAGGGAACTAGGTATGTCTAGTCTAACGAAGACAAGGCGTAGGGGTGACAGGATAGCGGTCTTCTAATATTTGAGGGGCTCTCGAAGAGAAGAGGAGGGGTCAACCTGTTCTCCAAAGCGCCTGAAGGCAGGACAAGAAGCAACGGATGGAAACTAATCAAGGAGAGAAGCAACCTAGAACTAAGGAGAAATTTTCTAACAATGCAAACAATTAATCAGTGGAAACTCCAGAAGTTATGGGTGCTCCATCACTGGACGTTTTTCAAGAAGAGACTGGACATCCATTTGTCCAGGATGGTATAAGGTCTCCTGCTTGAGCAGGGAGTTGGACTAGAAGACCTTCTAGGCAGTGGTGGGATTCAAATAGGTGACCAATCGGTTCTCTGTTTGGATGCCGCTTCTGGAAGTCCATTCTGGGCCTGGGCAACAAAAAATTAGCTACCGGTTCTGCCGAACTGGCTGAATCCCACCACTGCTTCTAGGTCCCTTCCACCCCTATGATTCTTTGTTGTATGAATCCGTTTTCCTAACAGCTAGGAGAAATTCTTGTTAAACCTTTCCAACTCAAACACCGAGAACATGAAAATCCATCATAATTAATAACCACAGGTCCTTCTTGTGCAAGAGACAGAGTGGATGTGTGTGGTGATGGCGGTGGTTGCTGCCGTTGCTGCTTTTTTTAAAAGAGAAAAAAAAAAAACACCAACCAGCCCAGAACATTTGGAAATTATTACAGTCCACTTGCTCTGTAATTATAAAAACCTGAAATTACTTTCAAGCTTTGGGTAGGGAAGGGGAACCGTGCAATTATTTCACCAAGTCATTTGCAACCTAATTATCTATGGGTGTCATATGCTCCTATTTGCACATAAATGGGAGCCGTTTAAGGGTGAGACATGACCAAATATATACCCTCTGAGCTTTTGCCATTAATGCACTGGCCTCTCTTCTCCACCAATAGCTAATAAGCTAAACGAACAATAACCAGATGTTACATGCTGCTTTAATGATCAGCTATACCACGGGGAGACTCCTTGTGACATCACCAAGAAGAGAATGAAAATGAGTTATCGGTCAGCTACCACACTCACCATCTCGGGTTTACCACCCACATTAAAAAAAAAAAGCTATTAGGGGAAAATAGTCACCTGGTTTTGGTCGCCTCAATGTAAAAAAGATGTTGAGACTCTACAAAGAGTGCAGAGAAGAGTAACAAAGATGATTAGGGGGATTGGAGGCTGAAACATATGAAGAAGGGCTGCTGGAATTGGGGATGTCTAGTCTCATGAAAACAAGGAGTAGGGTGACGCGATAGCAGTCTTCCAATATCTCAGGGGTTGCCACAAAGAAGAGGGGGTCAACCATGTCAATGCTCCAACACTGGAGGTTTTTAAGAAGAGATTGGACAACCATTTGTCTGAAATGGTATAGGGTTACCTGCTTGAGCAGGGGGCTGGACTAGAAGACCTCCAAGGTCCCTTCCAACTCTGCTATTCTATTCTATTCTATTCTATTCTATTCTATTCTATTCTATTCTATTCTATTCTATTCTATTCTATTCTATTCTATTCTATTCTATTCATCCCATATTCTATTCTATTCTATTCTATTCTATTCTATTCTATTCCAAAAATGGAACCATGGCTAGCAAAGGAACATCTGGGTTCTTGCATGTCAACGAATCGTTGCCTCTAAAGCAGTGGTTCTCAACCTGTGGGTCGGGACCCCATTTGGGGTCGATCGACCATTTCACGGGGGCTGCCAAGCAAGGCTGTCCGCCAGTTTTTTCCCCCTTTTCCAGCAGGTGCCTTACCTCCCTTGGGCTGGGCCAGCTGGTGGTCGGCCTGCTCCATCTCTGCCGCTTGCCAGCTACGCCTCGGCCAGCGCAGGGGGCGGAACCACGCATGCGCGGCGCTCCCGGGCAGGGAAAGTCCTCGACTTATGACCGGTTGGGTAGTCCTAGACTTACGACTGGTTTAGTCCTCGACTTACGACCGGTTTAGTCCTCGACTTACGACCGGTTGGGGTCGCAGCATTAAAAAGGTTGAGAACCACTGCCCTAAAGGTCGATGTTATGAATCAGCCGGGAGTCCTTTTGTTCCCACAAATAGTCTGTCCAATTCTTCTTGAACTCTGTTGATGCTTATCTAGCACCAATTCAGTACAATACTGGACTTTAGTTGACTAGATTCTGATGTATAACCATGAGCGATAAATCATCTTTATTGGAACTTAATCTGCAGTCCTGATTCTTCACCCCTGACATGGAGCTTCTCTAGATAATGGCAAGAAATGGTAAGGAATTACCAGGGCAATGTACAGGATTTGGTCCTTCAAATAACCTGGCCCAAGACCACTAAATTAAATCAAATTCAGTCTCATTCTGACTGCCAATGCAGTTTCTCCAGCCTTGCATCTATGTTTTCTGAGCTGTCAATCAAACAGCTGATGTCGTGCATCAATGCTATTGAAAAAGAAGAGCAATCATTACAAGAGCATTTTACACACAAACACACCCCTTAATCCTTAAGAGAGTTCCATGGAAACAGACGGGGATCCTGACATTTTTTTTTCCCTTTCTCCATTTAAATTCTTTGGGTTCCTCCAGAGACAGGCTTTGAAAATGGGTGTGCTATATTTCCTTGGCAATACATGCCACTTGAGAAAGAATAAAATTTAATAATTGCTCCCTCGATGACACTCTTCTTTTAAAACTTAATTAAAAACCCTTCCATCACCCTTTCCTCCGTCTCTTCTCCCCTTCTCCCCATCAGGAGAACAAGCTTTTTCCTTTCCCGGAGAGAAGATTAAATACACTTTTATGTGATCCAGAACAAATTAAAAATTAAACAAAGCCATTTAGTTCTTCTTTTTTTCTTCTTCTTCTTTTTTGAAATATACCTTTCGGGCTGCTGCAACTGTTGTTGTTTTTTGCAACTTCCCTGCTCGCACATCATCGAAATTGTAAAGCCAACATATATCCCAAAGTGCCAAGAGGCACATTTGGAGGGCAAGGGAGAGATAAAAATAACTTCAAATGATCCTTAGATCCCGGCACTAATGCTACGAAAGGGAGAGAATGAAAGAAGACATCTCTCCATCTGCTTCAGGTTCCCTTGACACGTGCAAAGTTTTTTTATGTAGCACGAGGTACCAGGAGGAAGGGGAGAAGGAACCCAAACAGTTCCAGACATTTTACTTCCTAGTGCAACTTTGAACCAAGAGAAATTACAACGATCGAGCAAATAATGTTCATTTCACTGACTCCTTTGACATGTGAATTTGACAGGTGTGCTTGAAAACTAAAGTCTTTTCAAAAGGGTGAAGCACCAAGCACTATACAATAAAATCTATGTACTGTTTTTAAGCATCCTTGGAAGATAGCTGAAAAGAACAAATCTAACCGCAAAAAATGAGACTTTTTCTCCTTCCTTTCTTCCTTCCTTCCTTCCTTCCTTCCTTCTTTCCTTTCCTCCCTCCCTCCCTTCTTTCCTTCCTTCCTTCGTTCCTTCCTTTCCTCCCTCCCTCCCTCCCTCCCTCCCTTCTTTCCTTCCTTCCTTCCTTCCTTCCTTCTTTCCTTCCTTCCTTCCTTCCTCTTCCTTCCTTCCTTCCTTCCTTCCTTCCTTCCTTCCATTCCCATATCTACAGCTCACCCAGCGATGTACTTATTATGGATTTATACTAATCCATCTATTGAATTATTTATACAGGAAATCCTCGAAACATCTGTCTAGCTGTTATCTGATGAGCCAGGTCTTTCATAACTGACACCCATGTCAGTTTAATCAGCAGGAATAGGTTATTATCTTAGTTTTCCAAGATGAGGAGGGCAATGGGGGGGAGAGAGAAAAGCTTATTATACATTTGAGCACTTCCTCCAAAAGGAGGAAAATAAATGGAGCTAGTAAAAACATCACAAGAGCTGCAAAGGGCAAAGAGTTATTCAGAACAGTCCTGCGTATCACAAAAAAACGACAGCCTTAAGAACGGACAACACAGAGAGGGGTTTTCAAAATCTTTCCCATGGCCGGCCGCAAAGCAGGTGATGCATTGGGAAAAAGAGTGGAACCACCAAAGAGAAGCGCCTTAAAATGTCATTTCCTAAATAATTGGGAGGGTCTCCAGCTTCTGAAGTTCACAGGTCTGTAAAATCCCAAAGGTGCTTTTTCCACGAGGCAACTGGACTTTCTTGTTTTTCTTTGAAGACGATAGGACATCATCTATCTCCAGTCTACAACACAGTCCTTTCAACAATCCCAAGAAGGCTCCACAACCATTTGCACCACTCGGGTGACTCTGACGACACAGATAAATCTCCAAGTGGCCTCAACAGCTCTCTAAAAGAAGGCAAATGGCCAGCGGTCTGCAAAGAATATAGATCAGGGCGTCTTCAAACTTGGCCCTTTGATGACTTGTGGACTTCAGCTCCCAGAATTCCTCAAATTCTGGGAGTTGAGGTCCACAAGTCATCAAAGGGCCAAGTTTGAAGATCCCTGATATAGATCCTTCCATTCCCCACCATCCGGTCAGAGCTGAAGAAGCTTCTTGGATGAGAAGCGAAACATCTTCAAAGAAAAACAAGAAGGTCCAGGTGAAAAAAAGCACCTTTGGGACAACCGTGATCTGGAGGACTGAGAATCTCCTTAGACACCGGTCTGTAAGCATACTGGATACAAATGGATTTCTATTTTAAATGGGGAGGGGGGGGAATCAGCACAGAATATAGGAAGGAAGCCAATGTGACAGTTGTGCTAATTGAGACGCTCTGTTTCTTAAACCGAAGGAAGAGGAGAACAGCGGCAGATTCGGCAGAAAGAGCATCAGTCCAATCCGGGAAAATCAGACAGAAAACAAGACTAGATAGGCTAAATCTACTTTATTGTAAGGACACCTTAACAGAATCTTGCACGTCTGAAAGTACAAATCTCCCACTGTTTCTTTTTTTTTGCAGCCTGGCAATTTGGCTGGCTTCTTTCTGAATTTCTTTCTCTGCCTGCTAGGCAGGTTCCCCACATCTGATTGTTCCTTAACTAGCATCTCTCTCCCTAAGGTCACCCTCACATTCTATGACACAGAGTAACAGAGATTGGAAGGGACCTTCGAGGTCTTCTAGCCCAACCCCCTTGCTCAAGCAGGAGACCCCATAATTTATCTACACTCTGTGGCCCGTTTTTCTTTCTTCTAGCAAAGTTTCAGCGTCTTGATCCCTAAAATCAAGGGCTGGGTGTGAACTACTGCACTTTTCAAGATGCAGCGGGAATGAGAATTAACCGGGCCATCTGGATGGCAATTACTCTGAGTAACCAAGGACGGAGGGGGCTTTTCAAATTTCCTAACGTTACTGAAATTTCATCTGCATGAATATGTACGTCAAGTATGTATGCAGGTAGTCCTTGACCTACAGTTGTTCATTTAGTGATTGTTTGAAGTTATAACGGAGCTGGAAATGTGCACAACTAGTGTCCACATTTACAGCAATTGCAACACCCCAACATGATCAGAATTTGGGTGCTTGGCAACCAGCATGTATTTACAATGGTGGTAGTATCCCAGGGTCATGTAATCACCGTTTGTGACCTTCCCTGCCAGCTTCCAACAAGCAAAGTCACTGGGGGAAACTGGATTCGCTTAATGACCGCACAATTCATTTAACGACTGTAGTGATTCACCTAATAACTAGGGCTAAAAAGGTCCTGAGATCAGGTGAGACTCGCTTGCTTTGCTTAGCAACAGAAATGTTTGTTCCAATTGTGATCGCAACTTGAGGACTATCGGTACCAATAGAGGAGAATATGTGTAGCTCAGAATAACAGAATAACAGGTTGACAGAGTTGGAAGGGATCTTGGAGGTCTTCTAGTCTAACCCCCTGCTCAGGCAGGAAGCTCTATATCATTTCAGACAAATGGTTGTCCAAGTCTCTTCTTAAAAACTTCCAGTGTTGGAGTATCCACAACTTCTGGAAGCAAGTTGTTCAACTGATTAATTGTTCTAACTGTCAGGAAATTTCTCCTTAATTCTAGGTTGGTTCTCTCCTTGATTAGTTTCCATCCGTTGCTTCTTGTCACGTCTTCAAGTTGACCCCCTCTTCTTTGTGGCAGCTACTCAGATATTGGAAGATTACTGTCACATGATCCCTAGTCCTTCTTCTCACTAGACTAGACATACCCAATTCCTGTAACCGTTCTTCATAGGTTTTAGCCTCCAGTCCCCTAATCATCTTTGTTGCTCTTCTCTGCACTCTTTCCGAAGTCTCAACATCCTTTCAGTTCAATTCTAGGGTGCTTAGTGCCAAGCTGATAGAGCACCAAGGATTTTCACAACATGTGTGTGTGTGTGCGTTTCTGTGTCTTGTGTATCCTTCATCTGAATTTGTTTTGCATTGTAGTGACAGCTCTCTTTTCAATTCGCCTGGAAAGCATCCATAAAAAGCTGATGGATGTATTTTTAGTCTGCCTTTAATCTTTTCTGAGTACTTTGGCAGATTGCAACCTATCTCAGTTTCCCCAAACCTGACTATGAGTTAGGCTAGTAAAAAAAAAAAACACACACACACACTCAGGCATATACATATATAAAGTCAATGACTCTGAATTGATTGCTGCTCTGGAATTATATGGAAATGTTTTCTTAAGAGCCAAGCCATTCAAGGATTAGGATATTTGATCATATCCATTTCATTTCAGATGTCACAGGTAAGGAGGAGATCCATTTGTCACTGTGTAAAACATTCTGAATTAACAAGAAGGACTTGTCGAAGTTTGGCTTTGGTTAGGATGTAGCAGAGCTGTTTTTTGAAAAGAATTAAGCCTCTTCTGTAAGGCCAGGTATCGCAAAAGCTTTTAAGTTTCCTCTTTAGGTAGGCCTGAAAGATTTTAAACTAAACTCTAAATAAAGATTGACACTGAGAAACAAGTGTTCCTTTTAACCCCACTGTTTCAACCTTGGTAGTGGGACCGACAAACAGCAACCAATCTGAGCAAAAGAAAGCTTGGGTAGATCATCAGATCTGCTTTTCTTTCTCATGTTTCATCCCGAGGAAGGTTTTCTCCTTCTAATGCATCACCAGAGGCAAGAATGAATCATCAGGCTGGGATAATAACTTCCTACAAGAGTTGAGTCAAGGGTAGCATTTTTTTAATCACACCAGGGCAAAATGTGTTTCCCAGCCCACGCGCATAGACAAACATACACCCAAACATACACACAGAGAGAAAGAATCATAAAAGGCAGTGACATTATTCATCTGTGGGGTTTTTTTTTTCAAGTCTGATACAGGACGGTGGCTGAGTTCACTTGAAATAGAAGAGAATATTTGAAACGAGGGATCCTTGATGCTCTCTGTGTTTGTTTGGTTGTTTTCTTGCAGACGTTACCCAACTTGGTAACATCAGCAGTGCTAGAAGGGTGTGGGATTTGCAGAGAGGAGGAGGAGGAGGAGGAGGAGGAGGAGGAGGACTGCAGAGCCTTGATGTTCTCTGAGTTTGGTTGTTTTCTTGCAGACGTTACCCAACTTGGTAACATCAGCAGTGCTAAAAGGGTGTGGGATTTGCAGAGAGGAGGAGGAGGAGGAGGAGGACTGAGGGTCCTTGGTGCTCTCTAAACTTGGTGGTTTTCTTGCAGACATTTCATTACCCAACTAGGTACCATCATCAGTGCTAGAAGGGATCGGAGTTTGCTCTCTGTTTATATACTAGCATCAATATTGGTGGGTGTGTTCTCCTTGATTAGGCCATTGTTTACTCTCTGTTTGTCTGAGTTGGTAGTTTCTCGACTGGGGTGTTATTTGCTTCTGGATTGTTGATTTAGCATTAATCCTAGTGTTAAATCTCTGCTCATCTGGGTGTTGATTGCTGACAAGGAGGTGTTTTGGTCTTTTGTTTCCTTTTGATTGTCTCTTTGGAATGGTATGTAGATGTTGTTTAGGAATAAAGTTTTCATCTTTTTATTTCCCTCACAGTTTCACTGCCACGTTCAGTCATCTGAAAATTCAGCTGTGATCCTCACCAGGCTGGATTAACACATTTCCAAACCACATTCCTAAAATTCTTTAGGAAAGACTGCCAACTTCCCATCTTTCTGAATTAATAGCTAAGTCCCTTGGACTGCAAGGCGTTCGAAGCGGTCAGTCTAAGAAGAGATCAACCCCGACTGCTCTTTAGAAGGCCAGATCATGAAGCAGAAACTCAAGTACTTTGGCCACCTAATGAGAAGGAAGGACTCCCTGGAGAAGAGCCTGATGCTGGGAAAGATTGAGGGCAAGAGAAGAAGGGGACGACAGAGAATGAGGTGGCTGGATGGAGTCACTGAAGCAGTAGGCGTGAGCTTAAATGGACTCCAGAAGGTGGTAGAGGACAGGAAGGCCTGGAGGAACGTTGTCCATGGGGTCGCGATGGGTCGGACACGACTTCGCAACTAACAACAACAACAAAGATCAATGATCAATCAAAATCAATCCCCTGGACTGCAAGGCGATCAAACAGATCAGTCTTAGAGGAGATCAACCCTGACCATTCTTTAGAAGGCCAGATCCTCAAGTTGAAACTCAAGTCCTTTGGCCACCTCATGAGAAGGAAGGACTCCCTGGAGAAGAGCCTAATGCTGGGAAAGATTGAGGGCAAGAGAAGAAGGGGACGACAGAGAATGAGGTGGCTGGATGGAGTCATTGAAGCAGGAGGCGTGGGCTTAAATGGACTCCAGAAGGTGGTAGAGGACAGGAAGGCCTGGAGGAACGTTGTCCATGGGGTCCCGATGGGTCGGACACGACTTCGCAACTAACAACAAGGCAGCCATATTTGGGACGTGAGACTGGAACACCAGATCATAAAATCCTGGACACCCAACTATAAACCAAGCATTCATCACTTTGTTGCCTTGTAGTTCAAAAGCATGCCTGTCCAGCTAGATTAATAAAGAGATCCTCCTGTTTTCCCAATTAATATTATTGATTAGATCTAGGTAATGAGAAGGGATAGGATTTCAATTTGAGGCATGTTTAACCTGGCTGCTGGAATAATTCAGTGTGGCTGGAAAAAAATATCACCCAAAGTTAATTATGCTATGGTTCGTTAAGAAATGTTGACTTCAAAAAGCTTCCAGGGAATGTGGGACTTTACATCAAGACTTTTTTCAAAGGCAAACCTGATTTTTTATTCTCTCTCTCTCTCTCTCTCTCTCTCTCTCTCTCTCTCTCTCCATCAGAATAAAAAAAAACAACTTTAAAACTGAAAGAGCAGGACTTCTTTCACTTGAAATTCAAGAAATGTATTTACGACTGAAGATGGAATGGTCTCCTATAAGCAGACAAGAATTTTGGCCCAGCCTCTGCTGTATTATGCTGGCTTGAATGTACATAGAATAAACAAACCATAATAGTTTCCTCTTTGGCAACAGCCTGTGGATGCTTACTTACTGATCTTCAGATAAGGGAAGATTGTCACACGGTAAAAATCAGCGTTGAGAAATATTTATAGGCTTGAGTCATGAGGCCCATCCCAGCCAAGATATCATAAACATGTTGAGTTTTGTCACAATTCCATGCCAGATCTTTGGCCCTTGTTATCCACAAACATCAGTGCAGAACATCAATATCTTCACCTTCCAAATGTCCTCGTTGGCCATGAGGACAGAAAAAAAAAAAGTTTTGTCTAGAGGGTAAATGGAAGAGGAGTAGAAACCAGGTAAATTGCAGCTTTTGAGGCCAAATACATGGTTTCATGCCTGCAAAGACCTCAATTCATGCTTGCAGCTGCTCAACCCCTGAAGGAAGAGAAGCTTGAGGCAAAGTTTCCAGATGTTCCATGTGAAGCTCTGAAGATCTATTTGCATGCACATGGCAGCGGGAACATGCAATCAACATCTGCTTTTAACTTAGGGCTTGCAGTGGTTGACAAGATAAGGTCAGACACTCACCTCTGATGACCCCAGATGGAAAGGAAACAGCCACCAATTACTGTCTGCCATGTTGCTCTAGGAGGTGTGCCACTGAGAAGCTTCGGTGAATGGGATTCAGCAAGTGGCACCCAGCAAGACGAAACCCTGAGTTGGTTTTGACTCATTTTTCAGGCTGGAATAGTAGAGAAGGTCTACATGAGCTTAGCTGTCTCCTTCTGAGCCCTTCTTCTCTGCCACACTTTTCTTAATACAGGTGACTTACAATTTACGGGTTGTTAAGTGAATCAGACTTGATTATATCACCTCTTTTTTTTGCCATGGATGTTAAAGAAATCAGGGCATCACACGGTCTGCGGGCTCCTTGGTGCTGTTTGAGTTTGGAGGGTGATTTTGCAGACGTTTAATTACCAGACTAGACGTTTAATTAGGTAACAGATGATGTTACCTAATTTGGTAATGAAATGTCTGTAAGAAAACCATGACGCTCAGGGAGCACTAAGGAACCACAATCCTCCTCTTCTTCCTCCTCCTCTTTCTGTCTGAAAACCTCCCTCCTTTCTAGCATTGATGCTGTTACCTAGTTGGGTCATGAAACGTCTGCAACAAAAGCACCAAGCTCAGAGAGCACCAAGAACCCCACAGCCGCCGTGCTCCTCCTCCTCCTCCTCCTCCTCCTCAAACCCCACTCCCTTCTAGCCCTGATGATATTACCTAGTTGGGTCATGAAACATCTGCAAGAAAGCCACCAAGCTCAGAGAGAACCCAGGACCCCACAATCTTCCTCCTTCAACCCTGAGCTACGAATATTCTATCCACCACATGGTCGTTAAGCGATCTTGGCTTTGCTCATTAACTTCTAGACGGGTGAAAACTACCTCTTGCCCCTCACCTTTTCCAACCCACCTACTTGATCCATCCTCATGGACTCACCCCAACCCACCTCTGGCCAGCTTGGAGGGCTACATGACTCAAGAGTGTCACCTGGCCTTCCAAGACAACTCTTGATAGAGAGCGAGAGAAAGAACCAACTTTCCGCCAACAGAGTTTCACGCATCACTTCCCCAAAGTGGCGAGCGGAGATTTCTCTCTCCCTGTTTGAAATGTATCTCACATTTTTTTTTCCCCCTGAAGGAGCTGCTATCGGGCTCCTCAATCTTGTTAAACAGCTTCCTTGTCTCCCTTCCTCCTTCTCTCTCTCTCTCTCTCTCTCTGGCTTGCTTTCCATTTCTTCACCGGCAATATTGTTGTTACAGATCTATGCGCGGAGTGCCACAATGCTCTCCCTGGCGGGTGGCAATGAATAATATATTCATTACTATTCAATGCAAACTCGCATCAACAGAAGAAGCCAAGAGGGAGATTCCCACAGGTCACCCAGGAACCATTTACTTCATTGTAGCAGCCCTCCAGCTCTTTATTACATTTGCAAGAGCTGCAGACAGAGAAAGGAAGACACTGATACACACACACACACACACATACACGCATTGATTCCCTCTGTTACTAGATGGCTTGGAAGGTGCGTTGTTGTTTTAAATGACAGGTAGTCCTCAACATGCAACTGGAATTGGATTTCCACCGTAAGTGCAATTGTAAAGCAAGCCATCACGTGACCGGCCCCAACTATTATGACTATTTTTTATCACAGTTGTTAAGAAAACCTGGAGAGCCACTTTGGTCTAGTGGTGAAGGCACCAGGCTAGAAGGCAAAAGGCTATGAGTTCTAGCCATGATAGCCGGCTGGGTGACTTGGGTTGACTGGGAGTTATAGTCCTGCTTAACCATGAAAGCCAGCTGGGTGACTTTGGGCCAATCACCAGGTGACTGGGAGTTATAGTTCTGCCTTAACCATGAAACCCAGTTGGGTGACTTTGGGTCAATCACCAGGAGATGGTGAGTTCAAGTCCCAGCTTAACCATGAAAGCCAGATGGGTGACTTTGGGCCAATCACCAGGTGACTGGGAATTATAGTCCTGCGTCAGGCATGAAAACCAGGACATTGAGTCAATCACTCTGTCTCAGGGCAGCCCACCTCACAGGGTTGTTGTTGAGGAAAAGAGGAGGAGAAAGATGTGTTGAATATGTTCATTTTCTTGAGCTATTGATAAAAATAATAAGGGCAGGATATGAGTAAACGTAAGTAAACAGTAAAAAAAAAAATATTGAATCACCGCAGTACTTAATTGAATCCTGTGGACATTTTTCCCCTTTTTCTCTGTAACATTGAACCATCCTAAATCAAGGATTTGGGGCTGCCTCTCGTCTCTCCCTTGACTTCTCTTTAAACTACAACGCAAAAATAAAGCTTCTTCTTTACTGGCGCTCCAATCGACGTTTCTCTCCAAAAGCTCTAATTGAATTGGAGAGTGCGTGTGCCACAATAAACGTATCTAAATTAGCACTCTGAACTTGGCCCCACCTGGGTTTGCCAAAATAAAGGAATTTTGCTCCGTGCTACACCACCAGGATTTCCTGAAAGATCTGTCCGCCAAGACACTTTTTTCTCTCTCTTTCTCTCTCCTCCTTCTCCCTTTCCTAATCTAGAATTACAGGCAAGAGTTCCAACCTCAGAGTAAAAAGTGTAATTTCTTCAGTGAAGGGCAAAATAAATAAATAAAATAAAATAAAAAAATAAGCCAGGGTTCACTGCACGCTTTGAATTTTCTTTGCCTGGATTCGGGCCGGTCTTCTCTCTTTTTGGCTACGGAGAATATTTTGCAAGGAAGAAAACCACAGCAGGCAGCAGGCTGGCCAACTGGCACGACCTTGCTCTGCTCTGCCCAGAAATGGATTTTTTTTTTTCCGGCTTTAAATCTGTCGGCCAACTTAAGCCTTCTGCTTCCTTCTACAAAGTAGAACTAGAAGGATATGAATCAAGGGTTTAAGCACCTCGGCGTCTGGCGTGCCGAAATGGGTCAAAGCCAACCACGCTCGGAGAAGAATTGAGCCAACGCGTTTTCTATAAAACAATTACGGACAACACGCTTCTCGGCTTCCAGCAATCCTCACCACCCAAAGCCCGTTAGGACTGAGCGTTTCTAAGTATAAACAAGGAGCAGATTATAAGCTGGCAGGTCGTTGGGTTCTTTTCCAAAGGAAAACTTCGGTGACCAAATAGCTGCAATTCAAGAAGCCTTTCTCTGGAACCCGTGCGAGCATCCAGCTCCCAGTTGAACACAGCTTTCCAACGAATTCCTGCTTTTCTGAATCTCTCCTTGCCTTGCTGTCCTGTGGTTGCCGTTTTAGCGGGGCTGCCCATAAGCGAAATCAACGGGGGAAGCCGGATTCGCTTAACGGCAGCAGGGGTCACTTAACAACTGTGGGGGGAAAAAATGGCCATACAATCTGGCACAGCTCATTTAACAACCGGCTTGCTTAGCAATAGAAATAGTTTTGGCTGTTAAGTCGAGGACTATCTATATTGAGCCAGGGTGGCGCAGTGGTTAGAATGCAGTACTGCAGGCTTAATTCTGCTGACTGCCGGCTGCCGGCAGTTCGATCCTGACTGGCTCAAGGTTGACTCAGCCTTCAGTCCTTCCGAGGTCAATAAAATGAGGGCCCAGATTGTTGGGGGCAAGAGGCTGACTCTGTAAACGGCTTAGAGAGGGCTGGGAAGCACGGTGAAGCGGTATATAAGTCTAAGGGCTATTGCTATTGTTCTTCCTTTTCTTCTTCCTTCCTTCCATCCTACAATCCATCCATCCGTCTGTCCTTCGTTCCATCCATCTGTCCATGATATGCAGTAGTTATAATGCAGCATTGAAGGCTGACTCTGCCCACTGCCAGGAGTTTGATTCTCACCGGCTCAAGGTTGACTCGGCCTTCCATCCTTCCGAGGTCAGTAAAATGAGGACCCAGATTGTTGGGGGGCAAAAGGCTGACTCTGTAAACCGCTTAGAGGGGGCCGGAAAGCACTGTGAAGTGGTATATAAATCTAAGTGCTATTGCTGTTGCCCTTCCTTCCTTCCTTCCTTCCTTCCTTCCTTCCTCCCCTCCCCTCCCTGCACAATGGCTAGAATGCAACATTGCAGGCCAACTCACTGCCCTCAGCCTGGAGTTCGATCCTGACGAGCTCAAGATTGACTCAGCCTTCCATCCTTCCGAGGTCGGTAAATGAGGACCCAGATTGTTGAGGGCAAGAGGCTGACTCTGTAAACCGCTTAGAGACTCTGTGTAGCATTGTGAAGCAGTGTATAAGTCTAAGTGCTATTGCTACTGCTATTGAGAAAGGGCCATGCCTCACGAGGAATCGAACACAGCTTGCCTCTAGGACAGTGGTTCTCAACCTTTTTAATGCTGCGACCCCAACCGGTCGTAAGTCGAGGACTAAACCTGTCGTAAGCCGAGGACTAAACCGGTCGTAAGTCGAGGACTACCCAACCGGTCGTAAGTCGAGGACTTTCCCTGCCCGGGAGCGCCGCACATGCGTGGTTCCGCCCCCTGCGCCGGCCGAGGCATAGCTGGCAAGTGGCAGAGACGGAGCAGGCCGACCACCAGCTGGCCCAGCCCAAGGGAGGTAAGGCACCCGCCGGAAAAGGGGGAAAAAATGGCGGACAAAAAAAATGGTGGACAAAAAAAATGGCGGACAGCCTTGCTTGGCGACCCCCATGAAATGGTCGATCGACCCCAAATGGGGTCCCGACCCACAGGTTGAGAACCACTGCTCTAGGAGATGACCAGATCTGGATTCTCATGTGCAGGTTGCAGATTAGAGTTTTTTTAAGCCCAGGGGTGACTGATCAGCAAATCAAAGTTTTGCTCATATCTAATGGGATCCATAACCATTGGAAATCTCAACCATCTGGCAGCACTATCAGAAAGCCAACAGACGTTTCAACCATCTCAACAATTTTTTTTTCATAAGCTCGGTTCACACATCGTGTTTTTAGCCATCATTCGGTTTCTTTGCTTTTGGTTACCCGTTGTCTAATCTCAGGCATCGTGTGTGTGTGTGTGTGTGTGTGTGTGTGTGTGTGTGCGCGCGCAAATCACAAGTAAAGATTTAGAGTGGGGTGGGAACCCAGCCAATTATTCAAATTATTCCATTAATGCTATATACACAAGCTATGCCCAATGTGTCAATCCAGATTTGCTGTAAAACGCAAGTATATTAACGGATCTAAAGTCAAGATACAATTTTGCTTTTTAAAAAAAAAAAAAAAAAAAAGCTATTTATTAAGACACGGAATGGGGATTAGGACACCAGAGTGTTTAATGAAGAATAAAAGAAAGGGGGGAAAAAAGGAAATTGCTTTCTCTTCTCCCTGCACACCACTTTGTCTGTCTAAACACTCTGTTAAAACTAAGCAAACATCCCAAAAAAAACAGCTGCCATCTGTATTACGTGCAAGAAAACTGTAATAAAAACAAATTGGTGGTGGGAAACAGACATTGCAGAGAGAGAGAGAGAATGCACTAGTCAACTGTCATTTTCAAATTCACGAATGTAATGAGTTTTGCAGGAGATGAACTAGACAACCAAACTTGCAGCACAGGTCTGGAAAAAAAATAGCAATAGCACTTAGACTTAATGACCAGAGGACTGTAACCTTTTGGGCATCAGGGACCAGTGCCATGGAGAAAGGTTTTTCAACAGACTAGAGGGAGTGTGGTTTTGCGTACTGCGTGCATCTTACAGATGGGGCTTCACTTGTTTGTGCAGCCCAGTTGCTGGCATGCTGTGGACTGGTGCCAGTCCACGGACCGGGCGTTGGGGTCGCCTGTTATAGACTGCTTCACAGTGCTTTACAGCTCTCTCTAAGCAGTTTACAGAGTCAGCCTATTGCCCCCAACAATCTGGGTCCTCTTTTTACCAACCTTGGAAGGATGGAAGGCTGAGTCAACCTTCGGCCAGTCAGGATTGAACTCTGCATTCTAACCACCACAGCTCTTTTTATCAAGTTGACATCTTGAGATGGGTGGGTTGTGATTTGTCTATTTCTTGGCTCAAGAGCTAGACTAAAGAAGGTCTTGCAGAAATCAAGGGATGTAAATCCAAAGAGTGATCCCAGAACTTCCAAAGATGTCCCATGCATGGTTCAGGGATTAGAAGAGGAAGATGAGAAAATTAACCACGAATCCGATACAACCAGATGAGAAATCAGCTCCTCAGCCGTTGAGCTTAGCATATTGCAGAATTCCAGCCAGTTGAATCTTAAATTGATAAAACCAAAGTTATAACAAGCCAGGACATAGTTTAATGTGAGAACTCAGTCTGTGAGGTTAGGATTCCATTAATGGGAATCACCTAGAGCAACTCTACCCAAAGCAGGAACCACAACAGATGGTCATCTGGTCTCTGTCTTCATTTGACTTATATCTCACTTTTCCTCCAAGAGATCAAGGAAGTCTACATAGCACTCCCTCTTCCAAGTTCTAATTCTTCACAGCTAGTTTCAAAGGTCATTCCAAAATCATTTTTCTCTGTAGACATGAGTGACTGCAACTCTTGAACAGGATTGCACCTTTGCTTCAAAACCCACTGCAAGTGCATGATCCTGGAAAAAGATATGACCGCTTTAAAGAGTAGTAGATTGAGTGCAAAGTGCTATGCACACATAGACACACACACACACACACACACAAAACCATACACACACACCCTCCACTACAAAGAAGATTTGGTAGATGAAAGCGTCACCGTGACACTCAATGCTCATTGCGAAGAAACCCCTGGCTCTGGTGTCCCCATTCTTCTTGCAGACATAAAATGTGGACGAGCTCCACATTTCACGCTATGCAAATATTGGTGTTAATTGTTCTCAAATGAAAAACATATTATTTAAATCAGAATGCTCTTCAGATGTATTTTGGCACTTGTACAGGTGCTGTATTTTGCCAGATGTGGGAGTAACAAGTGCAGTTTAACGCTTAACCATCTGCTTCCTTCCTTATTCTGTCATGCTTTTTTCCCCCTCTATTATCTCAAGGGCCTTTTTTTAATGATGCACTTCATTTTATCTCTTTTCAGACCTTAGCAAAACCAAACAACTCAATGCAGCAATATGGAAAAAAGGGGGGGAGGAAAGCTTCTAAGAGGCAGAAAATGACATTTGCCTGGAGATAAAACAAATCACTCAAAAGAAAGAGAGAGAATAAAGCAATATATTTATTCCTCTGTCTGGGAATGGATATTTGATGTTTGTGACAGTTATAACTCAGGGCACCAATCAAAACACCCCGCTCTGCCTGGGTCTAGCATGCAAAATGTGAGCGGAGATCCTTCTTTGTTTCAATTCTATACCATGTTTCCACTCAGGCACAGGTGAAATAGAATAGACCACCTGTGAACGAATACGAAGGATGTTCTTCTTCCTTGCATTTCTTAACTATCAGGCAGTTTGGACTGGTGGTGAAGGCATCAAGCTAGGAACCAGGGGACCATGAGTTCTAGTCCCGCCTTAGATATGGAAGCTGGCTGGGTGACTTTGTGCCAATCACTGGGAGACTGTGAGTCATAGCGTCTCCTTAGGCATGAAAGCCGGCTCGGTGACTTTGGGGCCAATCACTAGGAGACTGTGAGTTCTAGTCCTTCCTTAAGCATGAAGTCTGGCTGGGTGACTTTGAGCCAATTACCGGGAGATGTTGAGTTCTAGTCCTGCCTTAGGCATGAAAGTCAGCTGTGGGGCTTTGGGGCCAATCACTAGGAGACTGTGAGTTCTAGTCCTTCCTTAAACATGAAGTCTGGCTGGGTGACTTTGGGCCAATCAACAGGAGATGGTGAGTTCTAGTCTCGTTTTAGGCATGAAAGTCGGCTGGGTGACTGGGCCAATTACCAGGAAATGGTGAGTTCCAGTCCTGCCTTAGGCATGAAAGCCAGCTGAGTGAGTTTGGGCCAGTCATTCTTTCTCAGCCCAACTCACCTCACAGGATTGTTTTTTTCAGGGAAAATAGGGTGAGGGGCAAGATGTATTGGATATTTGTAAATCAATACACAAGTTACCATGGTATACCATGCAAAAAATCAGAATAGAACCCAAGTTTAGCAACCTTTATGGGCCCCTAAATTCAAACCCACAAGCATTTCTCTCAAGGAAATCACTTGATCAACCTCTTTTCTTTCCCCATCCTTGAAGAAACCCGGAAGATGGTATAACTCCAATTTGGCAGCTCACTCAAGGGCTGGGTTCAAAAGCTTATTGAGTTAACCCAATGGCATGGATTTGACTGAATTTCAAATGAACCCCACACTCACACACCGGCTTGGTTTCCGTGACACACTGAACCGCAACGAACTTGACGTGTTGTGTGGACACAGCCAAATTTGAACCAGGTCTCCCAGCTGCGGCTGCCTTTGTTCTCCTAATCCTGTTCCTCCTCGGAGTTCCTTGCCAACAGGACAAGAGTCGAAGTGGGGCATCTGCTTCAGATTAAATCTTAATTCGCTTAGTTTGCTTGTTTAACTAAGTTCAACCGCTCCTTTGATTAGTTCCATTTTAAGCAAAGTTTAATCAAACATCTGAAGTAAACAAAATCAAACTGAACTAATTGGAGTAAATGGAATCAAATTAGGGCCTCATTAAGCACGTTAAAGTGAGGGACACAAAGCAAGGGGGCTTTGCCAGGTTTTGTCGCCTGTGGTACCGGCTGAACATCCAAAATCAAGAAACCAGCATTAACATTCAGCGTGCTGGCTGAGGAATTCTGGGAGTTGAAGTCCACAAGTCATAAAAGGGCCAAGTTTGAAGACCCCTGATCTACAGAGTATTGTGTGTGGCCAGACTGATGGGCAACGGATAAACAAATAACCCAACAAGAAGGCAGATGGGAAGCCATCAAGAGGGGACTGGGGTGACATGATAGCAGTCTTTCAATATCTGAGGAGCTATCTCAAAGAATTGGGGGTCAACCTATTCTCCAAATCATCTGAGGGCAGGATAAAATAACGGATGGAAATTTATCAAAGAGAGATCTAGCCTAGAACTAAGGGAAAATTTCCTGACAGTGGAAACAATTAACCAGTGGAACGGCTTGCCTCCAGAAGTGGTGGGTGCTCCCTCACTGCAGGTTTTCAAGGAAAGACTAGTCAGCCATTTGTCTGAAGTGGTATACAATCTCCTACTTGAGTAGGGGTCCTTCCAAGATCCCTTCCAACTCTGTTATTCTGGTTTCAGAATCACAGGGTTTTAATTTGGGGGGGGCAGCTGTCCCTGATCTACTGCTGCTGATTTGGGAGAACAAAATACGTCTCTGGAGATAAATCAGAGCTAGCCCTCCACATAGATGTAACCCTAGACAATCTGACAGCTCCAAACACAAGACAGCTGCCGACGACAGATGACTCATGATTTCCAAATTTGTTCTCCATAAAAACAATTGGAAAGTTTTTTTAAAAAAAATAGGACAATTGTTCCTCTCCTCTACCCAGATGTCAGAGAAATCTGCATCGTGGCCAGAGACAAGAGTGTTGGTGGAGACTCAGTGGTTTGGTTCAAAGTCAACCATTATCTATTGACAAAAGACAGAGAGAAATGTCAACAATCTTTTGGCTCGAAGCAATCCCAGCTGCGTGTAGCCCATCCAGCAGGTTGTGGGGAGTTCCTGCTTCTTCCCCATTAAAAGAAACCAAGTCATTTCCCATTGAGTAGGAACAAGAGGGCTGTCAAGATCCTAACCCACCTGCCTCTCACAGTGGATCTCGGCTGGCTACAACACACTCTTTTCCTTTGCAACCTTTTCAAAGCCAATGAGAGCTTTTGACCACAGCCATGTATTGATGCCATGTGTCCCTTAAGGCAATTGGAGATGGGTGAAGCCATCAATTACTTGCCTTCCAGCTTGCTGCAAGAAAAGGCTGGTGTCAGAAGACAAAGGAGGTCTCATTCTCCCCGAAGTAAGAAATTAAGGTAGAAAGAAAATGAATGCCCATAGAAAAGAATATTTGTATCTCAGGGTTGAACTGTGGAGTCCTTGCCGGCAGGACTAGAACTCACCATCTCCTGGTTCCAAGCTGGGTGCCTTCACCACTAGACCAAATTCTTCAGTTGTAGATAAGGTAGATGTGTGCCTACAAGCTTTTATTAAGGAATTCATTAAGCTTTTATTAAGAAGTGAGGCAATTGACTCCCTTCTCACTGATGGTCTTTAAGAACCTCTTAACCTTGAACCAGCTCTTAGCATTTCAAGGAGGTGGAGATGATATCAGCTCCCTAGTCAATGGCCTCTGGTGTGTATTTGTATAATTGATGTCATAACACAATGCACAAAAATCCCAATTCAACGCCACTATCTGTTTTTTCTTGAAGGGATGACCTACAACTTCCTCTCCAGTGGTGGTGTTAAAAAAAAAACTAGTTGGAAACTTCACTAAAGAAGTAGAAAACATAGATATGTGGATTTCATGAGGGTTCATGGTCGTCCTGTCTTTGAAAGACAGGAAAAGAGAATGTGTGTGTGTAAAGGATGAATTAAAAGTGCTGACTTAGAGGTGAACTCCTACAGTAATATAAGACCTTGGCTTTCTGTGATTTGCTTGACTGCCTTGCTACCTGTCGGAGACAGAGCACCATATTAAGTAGCTTACTTAGATACCCTACTTAGAGGTGAACTATCTTTGACCCATTCCTCAGTCAAGCTCTGATAACCACCACCAACGGGTTCTAGACAGGTCTGAAGGAAGGAAGCTGAGCTGGTATTCATGAGCAAGGGGTTTCCCAGTTGTACATGACACACAATCTGCATCTGATCACAATCTCACTGATACAGCAGGCATATGCTTAGCAATGTGGTTGATTGTGTTACCCAATAAAGGATAATGATTAAACGTTGAAGGCTTTGTGAGTTGGACCTTTACTGCTGAAATGCTGTTACTGTGTAATCATTCCTTGGTGGGAAGAAAAACGACACAACTCTCTCAGGTTTTCTCTTTCACGGTTGTGAGGAAATCTATGATGTGTAGAGATGCAGGGAGACAACTCTTCAAGGACTTCTTCCTTTCTTCCGGGAATTTGGAACAGGATACAAACCCTCCTTGACTTACAACCGTTCATTTAGCAAACATTCAAAATGGCAACGGCACTGAAAAAAAGTGTAATAGGAACACAATCACACTTGCGATTGTTGCAGCATCCTGATGATCACGTGATCACAATTCAGGCCCTTGGCAACCAGTTCACATTTACGACAACTGCAACATCCCAGGGTCGTGGGAATCACCATTTGCATCCTTCCCGGATGGTTTCCAACGAAGTGAATCAGTGAGGAAAGCTGGAGTCGCTTAAATGACCACAAAATTCACTTGACAACTTCACTTAACACAGCAATAAAAGGTCGTGAAAAGTGGGTGCGACTCGCTTAACAACCATCTTGCTTGGCAATGGAAATTTTGGTCCCAGTTCTGGTTGTAAGTCGAGGTACTTCTTTTGCAAGCGTACCAGCAAGTTCTGATGAATTTTCTGAAGGTGTTAGACAGAGACTGGCTGAGCCAGAGGGAGGCGTCAAGCAGGGAATTAGTCTGGAATCTTTACGTAGGCAGAAGAGGGCAAGGTCTAAACCCCTCTGAATGCTACTATACCTTATCTCAGGGGTCCCCAACCCCCGGTCCGTGGACCAGTACCGGGCCGCAGCATGCCAGCAACAAACAAGACCGCACAAACAAGCAAAGCCCCATCCGTGGGATGCAGGCAGCACACAAAACCACACACCGTCCGGTCTGCGGAAAAACCTCTCTCCACGTAACCGGTCCCTGGTGCCCAAAAGGTTAGGAACCTCTGCCTTATCTAGTCTAGTCCAGCTGCAAACTGCCAGTATGGGAAGATTCCTGTAAAATAGGGATAAGCAGTCAAGTAGCTAGTTGAACGCCTCTCGTGTGGATCTGATTTTTCTTGCCTGACCAAAGATCTCCTGGGAAGAAGTTATGGAAGTTAGAGGCTTCCTGCTCACGCTGTCAAACTTTAACAATATCCAATATCTGAAGTGTGTCTGAACACCTGAGAGCTGATGCTCCTTGTCAAATTAAGCCACAAACAAGCAGCGCGTTGCCAACTCTTGGCACAAGCTCTGTGGCAAAAACAAAAACAAAAACAACAACAAAAAAACATACACAGGGATTTGTGTGAGAAGGAATTGGCTGAAGCAGCAAATCCGAAAGCATTCCTCACTGTTATTCCCACTTGCCAATTAAGAATGGATGGGAGCCAGGCTTGGCTGCATTGCAAGGAAGGGCATTCACATGTCTAGTTTAACGAAGAGAAGGACGAGGGGGGACACGATAGCAGTCTTCCAATATTTCAGGGGCTGCCCCAAAGAAGAGGGAGTCAAGCTATTCTCCAAAGCGCCTGAAGGCAGGACAAGAAGCAACGGATGGAAACTAATCAAGGAGAGAAGCAACCTAGAACTAAGGAGAAACTTCCTGACAGTTAGAACAATTAACCAGTGGAACGACTTGCCTCCAGAAGCAGTGAATGCTCCAACACTGGAAGTCTTTAAGAAGAGACTGGACAGCCATTTGTCCGAAATGGTATAGGGTTACCTGCCTGAGCAGGGGGTTGGACTTGATGACCTCCAAGATCCCTCCTCCTCCTCCTCCTCCTCCTCCTCCTCCTCCTCCTCCTCCTCCTCCTTCTTCTTCCTATTATTATTATTATTATTATTATATTATTATTATTATTATTATTCGCAACTTATGCACTCAGCTCCAGCAGTTAAATTTCTTCCTTCCTCCCTTTTTTTCCCCCTCCTCCAACAGACATTTGTTTTACAAACCTGTGGCCAGGAAGCAAAAAATAATTCTACAGACTGCGTGGTGATTTGGGATGCATAAATGCTCGGTAATGATAAGCTAAAGTGGTCCTTGGTGAAGTCTCAGGCAGGGAAACAAAAATCAATCAAGTTGGACATTTTTAAAAAAAAAAAACGCAGCTTCAATTAGAAGATCAGTCGTTCCCGGAAATCTTGGCGTTCTTTTACAAGCAGAATCACAACACGGTCATCCCACAATTTGTGGTTGGTCCGTAGTTGTCAGGAGTTCTGCCCATTTTTCCTGCTGATGGACTGATTGCTTTGATCAAGGAGGGACTAGAATTCACCGTCTCCTGGTGATTGGCCCAAAGTCACCCAGCTGTTTTTCATGCCTAAGGCAGGATTAGAACTCACCGTCTCCTGGTGATTGGATTAAAGTCACCCAGCTTTTTCACGCCTAAGGCAGGACTAGAACTCACCGTCTCCTGGTGATTGGCCCAATGTCATCCATTTGGCTTTCATGCCTAAGGCAGGACTAGAACTCATCATCTCCTGGTGACTGGCCCAATGTCATCCAATTGGCTTTCATGCCTAAGACAGGATTAGAACTCACCGTCTCCTGGTGATTGGCCCAATGTCATCCAGTCGGCTTTCATGCCTAAAGTGGAACTAGAACTCACTGCCTCATGACGATTGGCCCAAAGTCATCCAGCCATTTTCATATCTAGAACCCAGATCCCTCTCTCTCACCCACCCAACCCATCTCACTACTGTAGGCAGTCTTGTCCCAAAATGATTCTGAAACTTGAATTGGATCTGAGCAATTTTCTGAATGGATTTGAAGTTGTAAATCTCATCAGTTTAACATCTGAAAGATCCAAACGAGATCAAGGTTAACTTGCACAAAGGAGCTTCATTTAGGGGGAAAAAACGTTTTTCCTAAAACTTGATGACTTTATATTGTCTTCTGTCCTCTTCCAGAGGCAAAACCAAGCCCTTTATTATTGCTACTGTTTTTGGTCCAGCATAAATTAAAGCCCCTGCAACCAGGAAGCATGAAAAATTGGGTTAATTATGGAAATGCTGACCCTTACGTGTAAGCTGTTCTGCCGCATGCAGCTCCAATGCTTTACAAGATTAAGAGGGCTCCGATTTAGTGGCACGTGGCAGGAAATAATAAATAAGAAATGGGGGGGGGGATCCATCAAGCTCAATTGAGCCTTGTGTAATGTGCTCGTGACATAACCGAGATTAATTTCGCTAATCCATCACAGGCTTCCCATGCATTTCCAGACAACACACACCAAAATGAAAATGCACTATCAAAGTGGATCCTCATCTTAAACCACATCCAAGTTTAGGACGCCAGTGGGCAGAGTTAATCTGGGTGCTTAACACATCCATACAGAAGTCAATCAGACAGAAGTCTTCATTTGTGTATGTGAGGAAGACCTGAAAAGATGCCTAGAGAACGATCAAATAAGAGACAACATAGCCAGTAGCTATATAACAGGCAGAGAAAGAAGCTCGGTGGAGATTCTCCCTAGTTTCTCAGGCTGTAAAGTAGACGCTGGGAGATTTGTACTTTCAGACTTGCAAGCTTCTGTTAATGTAGCCTTACAGTAAAATAGGATTTTATAAATGTTACGCTTTACAAAGCCTTAGTACGGCCACACTTGGAAAATGGCATCCAGTTTTGGTCACCACAATTTAAAAAAAAGATGCTGAGACTCTGGAAAGAGTACAGAGAAGAGCAAACAAGCTGATTAGCTAGAGGCTAAAAGAGGAATTGGGTATGTCTAGTTTAGTGAAAAGAAGGCCTAGGGGAGACATGATAGCAGTATTCCAGTATTTAAGGGGGTCAGCTTGAAGGCAGGACAAAAGGCAACAGATGGAAACTGATCAAGGAGAGAAGAGACCTAGAACTAAGGAGAAATTTCCTAATGGTGAGAACAATCAAGCAGTGGACCAGCTTGCCTTCAGAAGTTGTGGGTGCCCCATCACTGGAGGCTTTCAAGAAGAAACTGGACAGCCAATTGTCTGAAATGGCGTAGGTTCTCCTACTTGAGCAGGGGGTTGAACTATAGAGTTGGACCTCCAAGGTCCCTTCCCAACTCCATTATTCTATGTTCTAGGATTAGCTCACCTGGTCTGCTTCCCGTCTAAGTCTACCTGGGAAGCATGACAGGTGTTTATAGGAAAACCTGTCTTTAGCGACAGTGAACATTTCCTCCCAATTAGTCTGTTGAAGGGAAACCTCACTGTGTGCAACATACATTTTTCAATTAATCATGCAGTGAACCAGGGTTAAAAGTGGGCCCTAACTACTCCCTGTCCTAGCCTAATTAGCGGATTTGATGGGAGGATAGAAAGGAAGAGAGAGAGGAGAGCCTGGTTTAAAAGCCTAGGAAGCACAAACAGGGAATATAGGTTTATGCAAATGTGTCCAACCCAGGGTGGCATTTGGTCCTGAAGATGTGTGCAGCCAAGGGGAAAACACCCCCCCACCCCCACCCCCCCCACCATTATATTTCATTTGAATAGAAATGGATGTCAATTAATTCAATACAACGAATACGGCTGGGCACTTTGTCTCGCCTTGTTTTTTTCATTCGAAATTGCAATTCGGGAGCCAATGGACCAAGAGGGATTGTAGATTGCGAAGTATGATACAACAGACGATGAGTCACCATATTCAGTCCTGCTTTAATAAACCTTTTTCCCCCCCTCAGCAAAAACAAAGCTAAGAGTGCCCCTTTTTCGTCCCAGCAACGGTGGTGGTGCATCTGGGACACAACGGTGAAATGGTAGGAGCGCTCTACGTCCTTGAACTTGGACGAAGCCAGTTCTACATCTTTGGCAGGGGGCATTTTTGGAGCACGTCCCAGGGCTTCTGCCCCACTTTCATCAAGGGGGTTGGGCCAAAGAGCAGGATGGAATTACATCTGTGCAATACCAAAAGAACCGAGAAAGTGGGTCCCATCGGAACCCAGAAAGTGCAGCAAATTAAATGGCATAGTTTGCATATGCAATCTGATGAGGGAGGGAGGGGGGTAGGTGTCCAGGAGGGGAGAGAAATTGTTTAAATACCTGTGAAAAGCACATGTGTGTGTGTGTGTGTGTGTGTGTGTGTGTTTTAGCATCTAGATAGATGGCATCTGATTAGGCAATGCCTCTGGAGAGCAAATGGTACATCGGGAGACAAGCATGCTTAACTAGCAGTTGCATCCCACATGATTGTGTGCGAAGGTCAGGAGAAGATCACCTGTAGCTGACTCTGGGTCAAAACACTCAGTTGAAGCACTGACAAAAGAGGGGAAACGAGTCAAGGTTGTCAAAAATCAGAGAATGCAGCAAGTCCTTCAGCAGGACTTCCCCCAAGTCTCCAAAAGCTTGTTCGGATCTTCTTTCACACAGCTTTCTACACAACCCTGCTACAAATTGGACAGAGGGACAGCTGAAGGCTGTCCTGCTCTTGTTCAATCGTTGGAGGAAGGCGTTAATTGTTACCCGGCTGGAAGTTGTTGACTTCCAAGAAGCAAAGTCAAGGAGGTAAGCTGGATTGACTTAATAACCCCATGATTCATTTAACAACTGCAGTGATTCGCTTAAGAACCATGGGGGGGGGGAATGACACTCCAGCAACTCTCTGACTCTTTGCCTGACTAATTTTGCTCTGACGGATGGAGTTGCCTGGATGAGCAACGGAATGTCTTAAGTCCCAAAGGTGTTTTTTCAGGAGGCAACTGCCTTGTTTTTCTTTGAAGACGTTTCGCTTCTCATCCCAGAAGCTTCTTCAGCTCTGACTGGATGGTGCGGAATGGAAGGATTTATACTCCTTGCAGACAGCTGGTCCTTTGCCTTCTTTTGGAGGGTCGTTGAGGCCACTTGGAGGCTTATCTGTGTCCTCAAGGTCATCAGGGTCATCTGAGTAGTGCAAATGTATGTGGCCTGCAATGTTTTCTGGAAATCCGTTCATGCTCCCGCACCATCCGAAGGGCGTTCATCCCAAAGAGCATAGCTAAATGTCTATCAAGGCTTTTTTTGTTTTTCTTTGAAGACATTTCGCTTCTCATCCAAGAAGCTTCTTAAGCTCTCCCAAGATTAATCATCTCAACGTCTCAAGATTAAATTTTGCAGGTTAGAAGATGCACCTCTTTTTTGGGGGGGACGGGACCAAGTTGTTTCACCCAGAATTTGCCCCCTTAGGTGTCTTCCAGCCTCTTGATAGCCCCCCACCCCCACCCCAACGCACAAAATTGGTGATGTGAATATTTTAAAGATGCAAAGAATATTCAGAGCTCGGGAGAGAAATTACAGTTATTTGAAACTGACAAAGCCTGACTCACCACCATTAACAAGCCTGTGTAATTATCGCACAAGGACGCTTCAGGGAACAGACAGTCTTAACACAGGAACTAGATACTTTGCCGAGTGCAACAATAAAAACTTTTAAGGAGAGGAAGGGGATATTATTTCTTTTTTTTCTTTTTTCAAAAAAAGGAATAAAGGAAAAGGAACAGCATTTAGCTGTATTTCAACTTGCAAAATTCCCTTTTCTGTTTTTTTCCCGAAAAGGTAATTGGGATCCGTTTGAGGGGCGGGAGAATGTTCCAAAGCGTTTCCACGAAATCTTTTTTTTTGTTTTCTTGTTTCTTTTCTGTTTCTATTTTTTCCATCTCGTGGCCTCGGGAAGCAGATGCCAAAACCACAAACAAAGCTGAAATCCAATTACAGTGGAATATTCTGAAGCCTCTCTCCATCTGTAATTGGTTAGCCTGTTTAAACATGCAAAGTGATTTCGCTCACAAACACACGCATGCACGCACAACTCTTCGCTTTTCCCGAGCTCGCACAGCGGATGGATCAGAATTAAAAACGTGCATTAGACACGGTCGTGCTCTGCTTTCTTTTAACGTCCTGGAAACAAAAACGCACCAGTCCTCAACAAAGCTGAGCTGAAGTGAAGAGCTTTCTTTTATATCTATCTGGATAAAACGTTGTAAGCAGTCCTTGACTTACAACCACAGCTGAGCTCAAAATTTCTGTTGCTAAGTGAGACAGTGAAGTGAATTTTGCTCCTTTTTATGATCTTTCTCACTAGAGTTGTTAAAGGAATCACGGCGGCCATTAAGTTAGTAACATGGTTGTTAACTGAAACTGGCTTCTCCGTTGACTTTGCTTGTCAGGTGGTCACAAAAGGGGATCACATGATCCCGGGAAAATGCAACCGTCATAAATACGAGGCAGTTGCCAAGCGTCTAAATTTTGATCAGATGACCACGGGGATGCTGCAACGGTCGTAAGTGTGAAAAACGGTCATAGGTCACTTTTTTCAGTGCTGTTGTAACTTTGAACGATCACTAAACGAACTGTTGTAAGTTTGGGGACAACCTGTATTTAAAAAAATTTAAGATGAAAAGATGCGAACCAACAAGAGCTAATATTTGGAATAAGAAATCAAAAAAGAACAGAAGCAAAAGCACAGAAGAGAAAAGAAATATAAAGGAGTGAACCCCAATTTTCTTTTACAGCAGATGTAGATTATCCCCTTACTCTATAGTTACGACATGACTCCTATTTTTTCTGTAATCTATTTTTTTCCTTCTGATTATCAAAACCCTGCGTCATAATTTCATTTTTTTTCAAGTTTCACTCAAAAAGTAAAGGTTTGAATTGGAACTTAGATAATGTCCTGTCTCTAAATAAAGGGATCAATTGGGCCATCAATTTGGCCATCATCTTTACGATCCATTCTTCCATTGTGGGTGAAGCTGGATCTTCCCACCTTTGCGCATATAATAATCTCATTGCAGTTGTCATGTATGAAAATGAAATTCCATAGTTTTCCTCCCCCCATCTATTTATCCATTAGCCCCCCCCCCAAAAAAAAGTCTTTGGTTTCAGGGTCTCTGGAGGTTTCCACCAACTTTTTACGCCCACTAAAACAGACCCAATCCACTGCAAAGTTTTGATGCTCAAGGTTCTTATCCTTCAGTCTGCTCACCTAATACAACCATGAAGGTTGAAATCAAGATGCTTAAAATGTTCTCCTTCAAAACTCTTCTGCATTGATTGCACGGACAAAAAACATTAACAGAGATGTACACCAGGCAGCGAGACAGCTGGTAATTCCTCCAGCACCTGTCTGTCACTCAGAAATGGCTCGGGCTGAAGGACTGTGAAGAGAGCAGAGCCAATAAAGTTTTCATGGTTCCCTAGAAGCTGAAAGCCATAAAAGTAAAAAGGCCTAACAGTGTCCTCATTTTCCACATCCACTCAAAAAGAAATCCTCTGGGGTTATCTCCAGGTTGATGTACATCAGCAGGATTGACAAGACGGTGAACGCGGGCTATTTTGGGCTGGCTCCATCAGAAGCAATGGATTATGAAACTTGAGTTTTGTGGCCATCCGGTTCTTGACCTCTGATGTAGGGCGGCGTTTGTGAAAGGAGAAGTTCCCAGACTTGCAATCCTCAAGGTCAAAATTGGGACATCGACAGGGACGTTCTTGGCCTCTTGATGTTTTGGTTTGCAACAAGAGGGGTTCCTCAGGCTACCTTCCCTTGAATTGTTGCGGGCGCCACAATGCAAACGAAGAACTGCAGGTGGTTGAAAAGAGGGATATCCTGTCATTTTCTCGGCTGCCTGCCTCTGAGACAGTAGAAAGGTAGGACTCTTTGAAGAGTGTATGGAAAAGAGAATTTGGGATGAAGGGCGCAGGCAAGCAAGTTTCTATGCTTGTTATTGGCCAGCTGCGTTGTAGAGCAGTGTATCTCGACAACTTTCAGATGGCTGGGCTTTAACTCACAGAATTCCCCAGCTAGCATGCGGTAGAATATGGCAGAGGAACCCGAACTGCAAAAGGACAGTGGGGTCTTTGCGGGGTGAAAGGCACAGGGGCAATTCTTGACATCCTCAAATAGGGCTGGAATAGTTCCTACCTTGTACCTCCAATGGGTAACTGTCAGCCAGTGTGGACAACATGGGATGAGATGGGCCAAGATCTTACACGATCTATGGTGGTGCCAAGATTGCCTCTGCTCCTCAAGCGTCCAGTGGTTTTCCAAAGTCTGCAATATGTGCTTATTTATTTTATGCTGTCATTATTACTCTTATAAATAACTCAAGGCGGTGAACATGCCGAATGCTCTTTCCTCCTCCCCACAAGAACAACCCTGTGAGGTGGGTTGGGATGAGAGAGAGAGGAACTGGCTCAAATTCAGCCAGCTAGCTTTCATGCCTAAGGCAGGACTAGAACTCCCAGTCTCCAGGTGATCAACCCAAAGTCCCCAGTTGACTTTCGTGCCTAAGGCAGGACTAGAACTCCCGGTCTCTGGGTGATCAGTCCAAAGTCACCCAGGCAGCTTTCATGCCTAAGGCAGGACTACAACTCACCGTCTCCTAGCGATCAGCTCAAAGTCACCTAGCTGGCTTTCGTGCCTAAGGCAGGACTAGAGTTTACAGTCACTTGGTCATTGGCCAAAAGTCACCCAGCTGACTTCCATGGCTAAGGCAGGACTAGAACTCCCAGTCTCCTGGTGATTGGCCCAAAGTCACCCGACTGGCTTTCATGTCTAAGGAGGGACAACAACTCACAGTTCATGGTTTCTACCCTGGTGCCTTACTACTAGATCAAACTGGATCTAAAACCAAGCTAAGCTCCCTCAAAGCCTGTGCACCATCTACTCTCCACCAAACCAGCTTTCAACTTCTGCCTTGTATCTTTCAATCCTAGCACGAGAGAAGAGAAACTGCTAAGAAGAAGGAAACAGCAATCCGCTCGGATCAACTATTAATAAATTGCGCATTTGAAAATGGAGGCAGGCCACTTTTCAACCCCAGGCATGTAACTTCAGGACAATCCTTCTCCAGAGAAGGGCAGCCTTCAGATGGCAGAGATCAGAGGCTTTGGGTCCTCCAGCCCCCCTTTATTTCTCTTTGGTTAGCAGCCTGGTCCCGGAGGGAGGGGGTATCACGGGAAGAGGGGGGGGGAAGAGATGGAGATTGTCAGGTTTATCCCATTTCGAGGAGCTGAGCAAACCCCACAGCTGGGATACTTTGGGAGGGGGTCAGAAGGGGCCAGGCTTGGCTGCTCTCTAATAAGGAAGAGGCTGTGGAGGGGAGGGGAGAAGTGAATCAGCACGGTTGACTTCCCCATGTAATCAGTCAAGTTCAAAACACACAGCTGTGGCGACCGACGGGGAGGCGTTTGAACTAGAGTAGAAGGTAGCAGTAGCGGCAGCTGGCGGATCCTGTCTTTGGAGAGGCGTCCCTGGAGAACGGAGGGGTGGGGGCCACAAAGGCAGGAAATCATGAAGTCAGCAATTTAATGGCTGAGCTGAGAAAGTGGATGGACAGGGGAGAGGGGAGAGGGAAAAACACAGGCAGGAGAAAAGAGGAGGAGGAGGGGGGTGGGAAAGCTTACCGAAGAAGGAAGGGAGGTGAAAAATTCACCGGCTTTGCCTCTGAATGCAAACGAAGCAAATCGCAATATTGGTTGATTGGACTTCTTTAAAACCCTGCCTTTATTACTGTATAATGTAACTCAGGTTGGTGAACTTTTGTTAAGACTCCTTCCTCTTCCTCTTTTTACCCACAACAACAATCCTAGGAGGTGGGTTGACGAGGGGGGGGGAGGAGACGGGGAGAGGGGGGGAGAGACTGGCCCAAAGTCACCCAGTCATGCCTAAGGCATGCCTAAAACTCACCATCTACTGGTAATTAGTCCAAAGTCACCCAGCTGGCTTTCATTCCTAAGGTGGGACTAGAATTCACGGTCTCCTGGTGATTGGCCCAAAGCTGGCTTTCATTCCTAAGGCGG